>NC_142010.1:4050280-4152179 GCF_049901735.1 Notechis scutatus | reverse complement strand
GTCTACTATGGCCCATCATTATTTTCCATTCATATGTACAGTATGAGCTTATACAGCAGAGACAAATTCCTTGTGTGACTGATACACACTTGGCCAAATAAAGCTCTTGTTCTGTTCTGTTCTTTTCACACACCAGGCCTGCAGCTGAAGCTCTTGTTCTTTTCCTTCCTTCCTTCCTCCCCTTCCCCCTGTCAGTGAATGTAACTCTGAATCCAGGCACAGCTGATTCTGACTGCCTTAAGATCTCCGAAGATCGAAAAAGCATCACAGGACTTAAGGGATTTTTATACTGTATAAACATTCTGTCTTGACGCTCCCCTAACAGGTTAGGTGGCCTTGTAAATCGAAGGAGTGGATCAATCGATTGATCTAGGGCAGGGGTGGGCAAACTACGGCCCGGGGGCCACATCCGGCCCGTTGGTCTGTCCAATCCGGCCCGCCCCTGAAAAAAAATCGCTGCGCGTGGCTTATTGCCCTGTGCCGCGTGGCCCCCAAAGCTGCAAAACAGTGCGGAGCGATCTAGGGGTAGGAAAGAAAAGAAATTTGCAAAGGCCTCGGCTGGGAGTTCGAAATCACCTTCGAGTCCGACCTCTCCGAAGGTGAGTCCCCGCCGATCCCCCCTTTTTTTCCGGGGCTTCCAGGCTTAAACTTTGCAAAGGCAAAGCTTGCAGGCTGGAGCGTCTTCCCGCCAAGGAGCGGGAAGGGTTCCACTCGGCGGGCGGGGCGGGCTGCTTGGAGCCACCTAAAGCTAGGCCGCTGCTGGTGGAGCCTTGCCCTGCCTTGGTGCCCCGTTTCCCAGCTCGGCGGTCCTGCTCGGGCGGCACTTTAAAAGCCTGCTCCCAGCACCCGAGCAACTTCCCAGCAACTTTTGGCTTCGTTTTAACTCGCGGGCGCCAGGCATGATATTCCGCTCTGAAAAATCGGGGCCGGCCAAAGAGACCCCTGCCGCGCGCCCGGGAGTGCCCGCTGCTTTCCCTCGCCGGGCCGGGCGGCGGCGTGTTGCACGGAGGCTGGTCTGTGGCTGGCCCAGCTCCCTTTTCCTGCCGCTCAGCGGCCTCCGCTCGCACCGCCTGGGCTCCACTCAGGTATCCGGCTGGGGCTGTCAGGAGTTGCTACCGCCGGTGCAGCTCCACGCTGCTCCAGTCCCACGTTGCCTCGGGAAGGGAAAGGCAAAACCAGGAGCCGCTGCTGCCGTTGCAAGCGCCGCCGCGGCTCTTCCTTTTTGCCTTTCCTTCCTGAGGGAACGCGGACTGGAGCTGCGCGAGCCGCGCCAGCAACTCCTGACTCGGGCCTCCGAGGAGGGGAAGGAGGAGAAGAAGGGGTGGGGGAAAGGAGGGGCGATTCCCAAAAAAATCGAATTCTGATTTTAATTGGAAGAATATCATGCCTGGGGCGCTCGCGCCTGGCCCCGAGCTGCGCGGGCGGAGGGAAGCCCGGCGGGCAGGCGGGCAGGCGGGCAGGCGGGCTGCTTGGACGAGGCGACCCAGCGGCGCTCCGGGCTTCCCCTCCGCCGTGCGGCTCAGGGCGAGGCGCGAGCGCCCGCGAGTTAAAAAGCCGAAAGTTGCTGGGAAGTTGCTCAGTTTTCCGGGCTTCCAGGGCTTTGCAAAGGCAAAGTTTGCAGGCTGGAGCGTCTTCCCGCCGAGGAGCGGGAAGGGTTCCGTCCGGCGGGCGGGGCGGGCTGCTTGGATCGGGCTGCTGTGCGGCTCGGGGCGAGGCACGAGCACCCGCGAGTTAAAACGAAGCCGAAAGTTGCTGGGAAGTTGCTCGGATTTCCAGGGCTTCCAGGCTTAAACTTTGCTCGGGCGGCACTTTAAAGCCTGCTCCCAGCACCCGAGCAACTTCCCAGCAACTTTCGGCTTCCTTTTAACTCGCGGTCGCTCGCGCCTGGCCCCGAGCCGCGCGGCGGAAGGGAAGCCCGGCGGGCGGGCGTGCAGGTTGCTTGGAGGAGGTTCTGGGCTTCCTCTCCGCCAGGCGCGAGCACCCGCAAGTTAAAAGGAAGCCGAAAGTTGCTGGGAAGTTGCTCGGGTTTCCGGGGCTTCCAGGGCTTTGCAAAGGCAAAGTTTGCAGACTGGAGCGTCTTCCCGCCGAGGAGCGGGAAGGGTTCCGCCCGGTGGGTGGGCGGGCTGCTTAAACTTTGCTCGGGCGGCACTTTAAAAGCCTGCTCCCAGCACCCGAGCAACTTCCCAGCAACTTTTAACTCGCGGGCACTCGCGCCTTGCCCCAAGCCGCACAGCAGCCCGCTCAAGCAGCCCGCCCGCCCGCCGGGCGGAACCCTTCCGCTCCTCGGCGGGAAGACGCTCCCGCCTGCAAACTTTGCCTTTGCAAAGCCCTGAAAGCTCCGAAACCCGAGCAACTTCCCAGCAACTTTTGGCTTCCTTTAACTCGCGGGCGCCGCGCCTGGCCCCAAGCCGTGCAGCGGAGGGAAGCCCGGTGGGCGGGCGGGCGGACTGCTTGGAGGAGGCTCCGGGCTTCCCCTCCGCCAGGCATGAGCGCCTGCGAGTTAAAAGGAAGCCGAAAGTTGCTGGGAAGTTGCTTGGGTTTCCGGGGCTTCAGGCTTAAACTTTGCAAAGGCAAAGTTTGCAGGCTGGAGCGTCTTCCCGCCGAGGAGCAGGAAGGGTTCTGCCCGGCGGGCGGGCAGGCTGCTTAAACTTTGCTCGGGCGGCACTTTAAAAGCCTGCTCCCAGCACCCTGCAACTTCCCAGCAACTTTCGGCTTCCTTTTAACTCGCGGGCACTCGCGCCTGGCCCCGAGCCGCGCGGCAGAGGGGAAGCCCGGTGGGTGGGCGAGCTGCTTGGAGGAGGTGACCCGGTGGTGCTCCGGCAGCAGCAACAGGCAGTTTCGCCCGGGCTCCGCTCAGGTGTCTGGCTGGGGCTGTGAGGGTTGCTACCGCCGGCGCAGCTCGTGCGGCTCAGTCCCGCGTTGCCTTGGGAAGGAAAAGGCAAAACCAGGAGCCGCTGAGCCTGAGCCTCCGGTGCCGCTGCTCCCGTTTCAAAGCACCGCCGCGGCTCTTCCTTTTTGCCTTTCCCTTCCCGAGGCAACGCGGGACTGGAGCTGCGCGGAGCCGCGCCGGCGGTAGCAACTCCTGACTCAGGGGGCCTCCGAGGGGAGGGGAAGGAGAGAAGGGGGGAAGGGTGGGGGGGCGATTCCCAAAAAATCTTGTGCTGACCCGGCCCGTCTGTCAAATTTTAAAAGTCAATGCGGCCCCCGAGCCAAAATGTTTGCCCACCCCTGATCTAGAGAGAAATAACTTGACCATTTAAATTTGTCTGAATTTAAAAAAAAAAAGAGGTGTCTTAGAAGCTTTATAGGCTTTAGCACCATTTCTTCAGGTGTATCAATATTAAAGATACCTTATCTTACAGCTAAACCCATAAATTGTGCTTTTAGATGTCTGTCATAACTCTTATCTACAACAATCGCATTGATTGTAAGACTGATCATGGATTTTAATTCCTTTCTTTGTAATTTAACGTGAATAAATTTATTTTTTCCTTATGTTATTCTGCCAATATGAGATTTTATTTCTGTTTTAGAGTGGTGTTATTAGTTTTACGGTGTGTGGAAAAAAATATCAGTGGATTGTTTAGTGTAACGACTGAAGACTGACAAGCTGCTGTTGCCAAAGGAGCAAGTGAGGAATCCAAACATACCTAATACACCACAATATTTTACTCACTCGCTTCCTCTCGTAGATGACAAGCCGGACTTTGGGACCGCCATTACCAGCTGACGGTCTTTGCTTGTTGGCCTCTACTGGGTTTCTCTTTGCTGCAATGGAGACTTGCCCTCCCTTCACCACCGCTTGAGTCTCCCCACACAGGCACGTTTCTCTGTGGGATTTGTGCCCACCAAAGGATCGCACTAACCAGCAAAAAGGACTAAGAACCGCAGACGGACTTCGGTACCTCCGTTCGTCCTTACGTCACCACCGGAACCCCTTGCTAAAATTTTTGAAGTCCACACCTGGTCATAAGTGTGAAAATCTGTCATAAGGCACTTTTAATGCCTAATATCAGTTGTGGGATTCAAAGTTTTTTACTACCAGTTCTGTGGGCGTGGCAGGGGAAGGATACTGTAAAATCCCCATTCCCTCCCCACCCCACTAGCCTGCTTTCCAGCTCCGTTTTCCTGTGCAGGGCAACCAAAGAAGACCCAGCCGATCAGCTGGGACTTGGGAGGCAGAGAATAGATGAGGGTGGGGCCAGTCAGAGGTGGGATTTGCCGGTTCTCCAAATTTCAGCTACCGGTTCTCCAGAACTGGTCAGAACCTGCTGAATAATCACCTCTGGTCTATATACCATATTTGCCGGCGTATAAGAAGACTGGGCGTATAAGACGACCCCCAACATTTCCACTCAAAATATAGAGTTTGTTATATACTTGCCGTATAAGATGACCCCCCACTTGGAGGCGGTGCGAGCGGAGGCCGGCCTCTTAGGAAGTACTTTTGTTGCATGCCCAGATATAGTGCTGCCTGCGTTGGTGGGGGCACTTCATATCGGGAGACCTTCCACCGTTGCTTTCCCTTCTCCCTTGCTGCCGCCCGTCTTCCCTTTGCTTTGAAGGTAAAGCGAATTATTTTACAATAATCCTGGCAGGATGAGCGGAGGGTCCAGCGGGGAGGTGCTCGCTGCCCGCCAGGGCCGCGCCAGAGCCATAAGGGTTGGGCAGAGCTGGGAAAGTGAGCCGCGGGTGTGTGCGTGCCTCCTCCTGCCCCTCGTTGCCAAATCTCGCACGGGCGGGCCGCGGCTTCCCCACCACTCAGCAAGCAGGAGGAACCGGCTGCAGCCCTCTCCTCTGCAGCGCAGATGTTGACCTTGTGGGGAGAGAGGGAGAGATCCTCTCGGCGGCGCCTTCCCCGCAGCCCTCCGCACGAAAGGAGGACCCGCTGGTAGGGGAAACCGAGCCACGGAGGCGCTCCGTGCAGGTGCCTCCAAAGGCAGGAAGGACGGGCTGGCGGGCGCTAACCTCGCCCGTTCTCCCCAAGCGCCGGGCTAAGGGTGGTGGCTGTTTCGCTGCGAGCGGCTCCCGCCTGGCCTTTCTTTGAGGTGGAAAAGGTCGCTGGGCTGAAGGGGCGGCGCGTCAGAGGCGCGCAGTGTAGGGAGGTCGGGGAGGAATGGAAGAGGCCCCGGGAAATTAGCTTCCCACGTTGGGTTGGGCTGCCCTCTCGGGCAGGGGAGGCTTTGTAAAATAATTCGCTTTACCTTCGAAAGCAAAGGGAAGACGGGAGCGCCTGAAGCCAAGTGTCTCCTCAGGGCTCCGGTTGCAGGGAGGAGCCCTGACTGGCCGCACGTGACATGACCCGGCGTATAAGACGACCCCCAGTTGGAGGCATGATTTTTAGGGCAAAAAGTCATCTTATACGCCGGCAAATACGGTACATTAAAAATGACAAATGTTGGAGAGGGCGGAGCTGGCGTCGCGACGATATGACATGCGATCTGGGAGGTCTGAGATCGCTGCCGATATCTTTGCTCCTGGACGGTCCAATTGGATCTAAACCATCCCGAAGAAATGGCAAATGTAAAGAGCGCATCCTGTCAATCCCAGGGATACCGCAAAGTCCCTGGTAGATCCAGGAGAAGCCCTTTTTGCCAGCGGCAAAGAGGCAGCCATTAAAGCTGCTGAAGTTGGGACAGCTCCGAAACAGAAGAGAACGGAAGGAGAGAGTGTGCTGGTTTGGTGAGAACTTTTTCTATATTTTAAGATTTGAAAGGACACCCTAAAGCAGGCTTGTCCAACCCGCGGCCTGCGGGCCGCATGCGGCCCAGGTCGCCTCGTAATGCGGCCCAGTGCCCACCCCAACCTTCTGGCAAGAGCCAGCGAGGAGGAGGAGAGGCAGGCGCAAGGCAGGGCAAGGCGAGCGCCACGCCAAGCAGCAACAGAAAAGGCGGGCTCCGCCTTTGCTGCTTCTGCCCCCGCCGGCGCCGCTTCTGCCCCCTCCACTGCTGCCGCTTCTGCCCCCGCCGCCGCTGCCGCCGCTTCTGCCCCCGCCGCCACCGCTTCTGCCCCCGCAGCCGCTTCTGCCCCCGCTGCCGCCGCTTCTACCCCCGCTACCGCTGCCGCTTCTGCCCCCGCCGCCACCGCTTCTGCCCCCGCCGGCGCCGCCGCTCTGCCCCGCTGCCGCTTCTTCCCCACCGCTGCTGCTTCTGCCCCTCCGCCGCCACTGCTTCTGCCGCGGCCGCCGCTGCTGCTGCTGCACCGAGCCTCCCGGTCCTCGCCTCCCAGTCCTGCCGCATCCAGCCGGGCCATTTGCAGGAGGAGAGGTAGGCACGAGGCAGGCGAGCTTTCTCCCCCCCAAAAAAATTTGGCCGGAAAATTAATAAAAAATAATTTTTGATAAATAATTAATAATAAATAATAATAATTTATTATTTATTATATAATGTTATAATATAATTATTTTATAATAATTTATTATATGTGCGGCCCAAACCAAATTTTCATCTTCTAATGTGGCCCAGGGAAGGTGAAAGGTTGGACACCCCTGCCCTAAAGGAAAGAAAGAATCTGTAAAAGTTTTGACAGAAGTGATCAAGCGGCGATTTTAAACAGGAATGTCAAAGTAATACTTTTTTTTTCTCTCATTGCTAGATTTTTTATACATGATTTTATATTTTGAAACTGGACTGGTTTCTTTTTCTTCTTTTTATTTATTCTTTTCTCCTTTTTGATTTTATAATATTTTAAGCCAGAGACTCCCTTTTAGTTATTTCTTAAATACCCTTTTCTTTTTCTAATTAATTTTTATTATATTTTACTTGGAAAAGGAGAGGGGGAAAGTGAAAGCTAAAGAAACTTTGTAACACTGCCAACTAGAGGCCTGGAAGTATCCTGTTTTTTTTGTTTTTTGACCAGACAAAGCTGAGAAAGAACTGAGACTTTGTTTCAAGGACATTGCCTGGTTGATAAGATAGAGGGGAAGAGCATGGGAGAGTATTATTGCAGGTGCTCTTCTGGGTTTCTATCAACAGCTGGAGTCTGGTGTTGAAACTTAGGGAAAGAAAAGGTGATAAGTCTTTGGAGAAGAGAGCTATAACAAGAGCCTTGGATAATTAAACAAAGTGCAGTGTGCTCTTTTTATTCTTTCTAAGCTGCGCTACCCCCCCTCATCAGTTTATCTTTCTTTCTTGTAATAGCTATTTGGATTTTTGGCTTTTTGGAACTTGTCTACCTTTCATATTGGTTTCCTTTTGGTTCATTTTTATGCATCCTTTTATATTTGAGATCTCTTAATTGGATTAAGGTGTTGAAGAACCTGAAGAATTTTTTCCTTTCTTTTTTTTTTAGCCTTTTTCTTCACCTTTTTGTCTTTTTTAGGATTTTACAATTTTTCCTTTTTTGTGTCTGTTTATGGTGTTCTAATGCCCTTTTCCTTCATTTTTGAATTTTTACTGTTATCTAACTAATCGATTGGATTAAGGTATACAAGAGCCTGAAGAATTTTTTTCCCTCTTTTTTTATTATTATTACTATTTGGTTTTTTTTTTTCTTTCTTCCTACTATTTTTATTTGGAACTGTAATTGGTTATTTCACAACTGGATTAAGGTCTAGAAGAACTTGAAGATTTTGAATTTCTCAAAATGAGTAGGAAGTTAACAGCTCCTGGTTCCTCAACTTCCGTTTCCTCCTCTCCACCATCTGGAGGACAACATTCAATACAAACAATGTTAAAGCAAGAAAAAGAACAAGAAAAAGTGACCTTGCAGATGATTATGCAAGGAATTCAAAATATACAAACAAGATCAGAGAATATTGAAAAGAGAATAGAGAACATTGAACAAAGAACAGAGGACATTGAACAAAGAATAGGGAAAACCGATGAAAAAGTGGAGAACATCCAACAAATGATGATGAAGTATGATGAGAGGTTCCAAGAAATTGAAGAAGAAGATAAACAAAGAGACAAGAAGATTGGAGACATTGATAACAGATTAACTGTGGTTGAACAAGATAAAAGTGGTATGCTGAGATGGGAGATGGACAGATCAGAATTTTATCTTAGATTCCAAAACATAGAGAAAGAAAAAGGACAAAATCTAGCTGAGATAATGATAGAAATATTGGCTGAAGCTTTGGAAATAACTCAAGAGAAGATGATGGATGGAATAGACGAGGTTTATCGAGTCTTCACAAGATATGCGATGAGAAATAGCCTACCAGGAGAAGTTCACATCAGATTTATAAAGAAAGCCATTAAAACGCAAATATTGCAAGTGGCAAGAGAGAAAACATTGAAATACAAAGATAAGGAGATTGTGGTCGTGAAACAAGTACCCAGAAGAGTGAGAGAGATGAGAAGAGAATACCGATTCTTGACCAAATTGTTACTTAAAAAAGAGGTGAATTACAGATGGCTGATTCCAGAAGGTTTAATGTTTACATGGCAAGAACAGAGATATAGAATTGACTCAATTGAGAAAGCTGAATCATTTCATACAGAATTTTTTAAAGGGGAGAAAGAGGCAGAAAAAGAAATTTCACTAATTGAATTCCAAGAGGACTTCCAAATGACGACTGGAAAAGAAGAAGGTACAGTAGGCGGAAAGGAGGAAGCCAAAGAACAACGCGAACCAAGATCTACGAGAGCTGTTAAACCTAGCTACAAAATTTAACCATGGAAGAGAAAAAATTAATTACAATCAATATAAATGGACTTAATTCAGCTGTTAAAAGAAGGAAAATCTTTCATAAATTAGAGAAATTAAAATTTGATATAATTTGTCTACAAGAAGTACATATTAAAAAGCAACATGAACAATTGTTGAGACAACCAAAATTATATTTACTTCTTTGACACAATGCAAGAAAAGAGGAGTGGTTTTATACATTAAAGATATTATCCCAGTGAAATTGATTTCTACTGATGATGATGGAAGAATACTAATGGTGGAAATAATGGACAATAATACAAAAACACTCCTAATTGCAATTTATGCACCGAATGACAATCAAGAAGAATTTTATAAAAAATTACATATGAAAATAATTGAACTGGACTATGTTAATATAGTTTTGATGGAAGATTTTAATGGAACTGTAGACAATAAACTGGATTATACAGCACAGAAAACAACAAAGCAAAACAGAAAGACCCTCCCTAAATCTTTCTTTAAAATGGTAGATGAAATAAACTTAAAAGATATATATAGAGAAAGAAATGCTAAAACTAAACAATACACTTTCTACTCAAATAGACATTTATCATGGTCCAGAATAGATATGATATGGATGTCAACAGAATTGTTAACCAATATTCAAGAAATAAACATTGAAACAAGTACTTGGGCAGATCATAATCCAATGACAATTAAATGGAAAAGACAAAGAAGAAGATCTAGATGGACGTTAAATAATACTATTCTAAAGGGAAAAGACTTTACACAGTGGATGGAGAAAGAATTGGCTTTTTTCTTTAGAGAGAAAAAAAAAAAAAGATACATCAATCCAGAACGTATGGGATACAATGAAGGCATATCCCAGAGGCTTGATAATAGACTATACAAGGAAAAGAAATACCATGAAAAGATTAGCCTCTAAGGCAGGGGTGGGCAAACTTTTTGGCTGGGGGGCTCATTGACTTTTAAAATTTGACAGACGGGCCGCCACCTGGTGTCGAAATGCCTGTCATTACAAGTCAAAATCAAATGAATGCAATCATTCAATCATTCACATCAAACCTTAATTCTGTACCAATCTTCGGCGGGCCGGATTAAAAAGACCAACGGGCCGGATGTGGCCCGCAGGCCGTAGTTTGCCCACCCCTGTGTTAGAGCAATCATGGCCAAACAAATCCAGTCAGGGTTTTGCTGGCTTTAAAAAGGCTTTGTCGGACCAGCCACAACTTCATAGAAACAATCCTTGGTTCCATCTGTTGAGAAAGGTATATAGGTTTTTCCCCCCAATTTTATTAATTTTTAAAAAACAAACATATACAAACAAAACACAAAACATTAAAAACATAAAACATCTTTTTTGAAAGCAGCTTGATCCCGGGTTACATCTCTTCGTAAAGACATAAATTCAAGTTCATGCTCACTTTTATATACCATTCCATATCTTATTACCATTCTACATTTTTTATATAGCTTCTCCCCTCTTTTCACTCTCTTAATTCTATTTTATTTATTTCATCTTAATTTAAATCATTATACTTATATCCTTTGTCTGTCCTGTTTCAGCTGTCTATTATCTTTTCTCATTAACACAAAATTTCTCCTGTTATCAGTGATTGGAGTATGACGCCTTTATATCTTTCCCCTAAATTTAACACTTATACATAACTTTCATTCGGATTCTGCTTAGTACATTCTAAAACTATTTTAAGAAAAGAAAAAATTATAAATATATAGTATAAATATATAGTATAATTAAAACAACAATCCATACCAATTGAACTCTATTATTAAAATTAATATTAATTTAAATCTTAAACATTTTACACATTCCTTTTCAAATAGGTATGATGCTTCTATGGGAACAGTTATAAATTTTGCGTAGTTACTTCCCCCCCATTTCACTTATATTTTAAAACATTATGTAATTAAAATGTTCCCATTCCTTCTTAAATCAATTCTCTCATATTTCATTTCATTTATTTTGTTCAAGAAAAAAAGTTTCACTGAATTACATTGAATATTTTATCCCATTTTATAATCATATGTTTTTCCAATTTTCTAACATTATTTCTAATTCAAATACAACAATAGTCTTATGTACCTTTGCAGAATCTCATTTTCAGTTATATTTTACCCATTATCTCTAAATAAATCCTGTTTCTTTACATCTTGTTTCAAACCTTTGTAGCTTCTCTTCCCATCCTCCCTCCCTTGCTTCTTCATTCTGCCCTTTTTACCCCCTTGTCTCTCCATCTCCATTTCCCTCTTCTGTATTCCTCTTTTCTGTTGCATTCTAATATTATATCCACTTCTCACCTTATTTTCCTTTTTTTTGGTTGTTTTTTTAGGTCTTAAATTCTCCATTCTCTTCCCCCCCCTCCTTTCCCCTTTCTTCCCCAGATAAAGTTACTTGTTCATTAAAGATGGCTTCTTCTTTGTCCCAATCTTGTTCTTGTAGTTTCTCATATGTAGAAATCACCATTTCTAAAAAATGAAAAACAGATCCAAAAGAGCCCTTCCTTCTTGTTCCTCTTCTTTATATTTTTGAATTCCATTTTCAGTTCATCCACAAGTGATGTTGTAAGCAATTGTAAGCAAAAATTTAAACAACCACCTAAGTGTTTTTAATCATTGAAATATAATTTCCAAAAGTCCCAGAGTCACCAAGCAGTCCAAATTCACACAAGCTGTTTCATTTAACACTTTCTTCTTTTTTCACATTCTCTTCCTGGGGCTACAATTCAGTTACAAAGTTCCAATTAAAATGTATCTTTTAGAAGTCTTGTTACAATTTAACTTTAGATTCTTTTAAAATTCCAAGCAGTCTCCTCCAGCCAGATCTTACTCGTATTCTTTTCCTCTCCCTTCCCACTTACAGCAAGAAAAAGTTTTTTCAGTGATCAGAAATCTTTATTATCCCCTTGGCTTTAATTTTCCAGTTTAATTACCTGCTGATGCCAAAGCGGGTTTTTCTGATTTTTCATTCATCTGCTATCACCGTAAGGAAGGAGAGTGAGAAAAAACAAACTTTCCCTTTTCACTTTCATTCGCTGCTTCCGGATCTTCTTTGGGAGCGATGTATCCTTTTAAAAAATTTAAATTCCGGGGTATCTTGAATGTTGCTTCTTATCCCGGTCAACCAAAACTTTCACTTCTTAGCTTTCTCCTGCACATTCTTTTCTGGATGAGTGCTTCTTTTGTGGTGGCCATTTCTGACCGCCGCTCTACCGCCTTCGGAAAAGGGAGTTAAGCCAGCTGGGGGAGGGAGGTGCGGCTCCCCTCAAGCCCTGCTGGGTCTCCCCTATCTTCAGTCACCTCTACGGGTGACTTAGCCCCGAAGCTGGGTGGCTCGGGGCACTCCAGCAGTGAGCGCAAGCAGAAACCACGCACGATCGCGGATTCCTGCTGCCGCCGAAGCCCTACAAACCGGAAGACCTCTAGAAAGGTATATACTTTTATTAGAGATCAAATGTACTGCAGTAGTGCAAAGCCAGAACTAAGAATTGCACGCCCAAATCCCCTAGGTCCAACTTTTTCCTCCCTTAACTGTCTCTCACTGCCTGCCCCCATGGTTCAGGCAAAGATAACAGATAACAGATCATCAGAGTTGGTAGGGACCTTATAGATCAGGGGTCCCCAACCACCGGTCCCCGGACCGGTATCGGTCAGTGGATCATTTTTTACCGGGCCGCAAAGCTTGGGTGCCGCCATCTTGTTTCAACAGCGCTTCTGGGTTTTTGGTTGCTTCCGGGTTTTTGGTTGGAAAGTGCTTTTTGTTTTTCAGTTGGAAAGCGGCGTTTGGGTGCTCGCGCCTTAGTTTCGTCGAAGGGGGGGCGGCTTCGAACGAAGAGCCGTCCCGATGGCAGTGGAGTCTCACGTTACTCAGGTACCGGTCCGTGGAAGAATAAATAATCGTGAAACCAGTCCCTGGTTCGAAAAAGGTTGGGGGCCACTGTTATAGATCATCTAGTCCAACCCCCCCGCCCAAGATGTTTTCCTAATGGTCAGTTCGAGCTTTGGCATGCAACTCTCTCCTTCTAGCCATGTGACCTTGAGGCAGCATCTCCAGGACATACAGCCCTTACTTTCATCTCCCCAAGAATTCCCCCCTTCATTCTCTCTCCCCACAGTTCATGGCAGTCTATCACCGCCTAACAGCGAAGCACAAGCAAGCATAAGATGGCAGCTGATAGGCTTAGTTAGAATGATTTTGTTAATACAGATCAGTTTGCCATCTACATCATGGGTAAAAATCTGTGAAATAGACAAGGCACTTGTACAACAAAAACCCTAATAAATACCACTTACTTAGTGACAACATCCAACACTAAGAGTTCAAAGAATGTGAACGAACTGGATTTTTCTTAACTCCTGGATTCAGAAGGGGAAGAAATTGACTAACATTTTTGCCCCTTATTCTCAACACCTAGAGGGCCATAAAGATGATTGCTATGTGTTTTCATTCTGTTTTTTTGAGGAACTGGGAAGATATGGCAGTGCAAGAAATCAAGATATGAGGACCAGCTATTCATCTATCTATCTATCTATCTATCTATCTATCTATCTATCTATCTATCTATCTATCTATCATCTATCTATCTATCTATCTATCTATCTATCTATCTATCTATCTATCTGTCTATCCATCCATCCATCCATCCATCCATCCATCCATCCAATAGCTAATCCTCATATCTAGATCTCTTGCACTGCCATATATATATATATATATATATATATATATATATATATATATATATATATATATATATATATATATATATATATATATGGCAGATGAGATTCTGCTGAAACGTTGCTACAACTTTAAAGAACAACTACAATGACGTGGGAAAATACCCAACCAAGCCGAATACCATACATGTAAGTACCCATGAAAACTTAAGAAAACAAATATATATATATATATATATATATATATATATATATATATATGTATGTATGTATGTATGTATGTATGTATGTATGTATGTATGTATGTATGTATGGTGTTCGGCTTGGTTGGGTATTTTCCCACGTCATTGTAGTTCTTTTAAAGTTGTAGCAACGTTTCAGCAGAATCTCATCTGCCATCATCAGGCTTCTGTATAGTGTCCGTCTGTGGGTCAGACTTTTACAGTGGTTTCAGATTTAAATTTGGGGCAGCCTATTGCTGTGCCAGAATGGTTTTTCTTCATCCTGATTGGTTGGGAGTCTTGGTCTGTGTTTATTGGTCTCGGAGTTTGCTGTGTTCTGCTTGATGGGTGTTTCTGATATCTTCTGTCTGTTTTTGGCTCTTTTTGTATCTTGATTGGCTGGCAGCATTGTGTTACTTTAATGGAGGTCTTTAGTGCAGCTTGGCCGGGTAAATGGACGGCTATCATTAGTTAGGAAGCTGGGTTTCATCTGGGTGCCTGGTTGGGGTGTGTTTGAGCTGGAGGTATCAGGGGATCTGTTTGTGCCCAGGTGTTTGCCTGGCTTGTGGTGTGGAGATTTTTGTTTGTGAGTGCAGGCTTCCAAATGATTGACAGCTTGGTGGAATCATCTCTTCTGTTCATGCTTTCTGGTCTTTTTCAATCTCTGTGGCTTCTCTGATGAGATTGAAAAAGACCAGAAAGCATGAACAGAAGAGATGATTCCACCAGGCTGTCAATCATTTGGAAGCCTGCACTCACAAACAAAAAATCTCCACACCACAAGCCAGGCAAACACCTGGGCACAAACAGATCCCCTGATACCTCCAGCTCAAACACACCCCAACCAGGCACCCAGATGAAACCCAGCTTCCTAACTAATGATAGCCGTTCATTTACCCGGCCAAGCTGCACTAAAGACCTCCATTAAAGTAACACAATGCTGCCAGCCAATCAAGATACAAAAAGAGCCAAAAACAGACAGAAGATATCAGAAACACCCATCAAGCAGAACACAGCAAACTCGAGACCAATAAACACAGACCAAGACTCCCAACCAATCAGGATGAAGAAAAACCATTCTGGCACAGCAATAGGCTGCCCCAAATTTAAATCTGAAACCACTGTAAAAGTCTGACCCACAGACGGGACATCTGAAGCCTGATGATGGCAGATGAGATTCTGCTGAAGCGTTGCTACAACTTTAAAGAACTACAATGGCGTGGGAAAATACCGAACCAAGCTGAACACCATACATGTAAGTACCCGAAAACTTAAGAAAACATATATATATATATATATATATACACATACACATACATACATACATACATACATACATACATACATATATTTTCTTAAGTTTTCGCGGATACTTACATGTATGGCCTTCAGCTTTGTTCGGGTATTTTCCCACGTCATAGTAGTGGTGCTTTTAAAGTTGTAGCAATGTTTCAGCAGAATCTCATCTGCCATCATCAGGCTTCTGCAACGTTTCGGTGAGGTCCCACTCACCATCCTCAGGCTGGTGCTTTCTGCTTTGTGCCAGTGCAAGCAGTGTGTGATTGGAGCTGCTGTCTCTCTATAAATACTGGTGGGGGGGGCTGGTGTGCTGGGCTGGTTGGCTGCGCTGCTGCCTCTTGATTGGTTCATGGAGTTGATGTTGGTATAATGGGCTGTGTGATGACCTTGTGAGTTTTGTTGTGGAGAAATCACAGCACAAGACCAAGGATACCACAGCAATAAAACTCACAAGGTCATCACACAATCCATTACCCAAGCCGTTACAACACAGGAGGCTAATGGAAGAGAGATCAAAACACAAACGACCCAGGAGATCACAACGCAGGACCCAGGATACCACAACAAAAGAACTCGCAAGGCCATCACACAACCCATTACCCAAGCTGTTAAAACACGGAATGCTAATGGAAAAAAGATCACTACAAAACAAATGACCCAAGAGATCGCACAAGATCCAGGATATCTCCACAACAAAACTCACAAGGCCATCACACAGCCCATTATACCAACATCAACTCCATCAACCAATCAAGAGGCAGCAGCGCAGCCAACCAGCCCAGCACACCAGCCCCCCACCAGTATTTATAGAGACAGCAGCTCCGATCACACACTGCTTGCACTGGCACAAAGCAGAAAGCACCAGCCTGAGGATGGTGAATGGGACCTCACCGAAACGTCGCCAAGATACTCTTAATCTTACACAGGAAAAGACCCGAACACACTGAGACCTACATACCTGTACCTGTGAAAAACTATGAAAACATACATACATACATACATACATACATACATACATACATACATATTTGTTTTCTTAAGTTTTCGTGGTATTACATGTATGGCAATCAGCTTTGTTGAGTTTTCACGTCATTATAGTTGTGCTTTTAAAGTTGTAGCAGCGTTTGGCAGAATCTCATCTGCCATCATCAGGCTTCTGTTCTGTAGAAGCCTGATGATGGCAGATGAGATTCTGCCAAACATTGCTACAACTTTAAAAGCACAACTACAATGACGGGGAAAATACCCGAACAAAGCTGAATGCCATACATACATACATACATACATACATACATACATACATACATACATATATTTGTTTTCTTAAGTTTTCATGGTACTTACATGTATGGTATTCAGCTTTGTTCAGGTATTTTCCCACGTCACAGTTGTGCTTTTAAAGTTGTAGCAGTTTCGGCAGAATCTCATCTGCCATCATCAGGCTTCTGTAGACGAACACAATACACACCAACACAATACAGAAGCCTGATGATGGCAGATGAGATTCTGCCAAACGTTGCTACAACTTTAAAAGCACAACTACAGTGACGCCGGAAAATACCCGAACAAAGCTGAATGCCACATACGTACATACATACATACATACCGTGTTTCTCACATAATAAGGCCGGGCCTTATTTTTGAGCCCGAAAAACGGCTAGGCCGTCTTTTCGGGGTGACTTAATCCCCCTTGCTCCTCGCCACCAGCCGCTCCTAACGGGCGATCATGGCCAAGCACAGAGAGCTCCACTCCACTTGCTGCAGACACCTTTGGCACCCGCCGCTGTTGCTTTCCTTCTGCCCATTACGCCGCCACGTTTGGAGCTGCCGCTTCCGTGTTTGGAGTGCCGTCGCCATTTGGAGCTCCAACGCGGAAGTGGCCGCCTCAAACATGACGGCGATGAACTTTATTTTGGTCGCAGTTCAAAGCGAGCAGAGAGGAGACTGCGATACCTCCATCCGAGATGGCAACCTCACTAGTGGATCACACGTGGCTGGAAGCCCGATTGGTGGGATACGATGGCGATCTTTTGGAGCGAGAGGAAAGGGAGAGAGAAGAGTTGCGGCGTAATTTGCAGGAGGAAGTGGGTGTACCCCACGGCAGAGCCCAAGGAAGAAGGGCTGGTAGGCAACGGAGGCGTCCGTAGCTCCGAAGCAGCCTAGAGGCGCGCCCGGGAAGAGCGCAGATGCTGCCTTGTAGTCCCAAGCCAACTGCGTGCAGCGCGCGCTTTGTTATGTGGCTCTGCGCTTTGGACATCTCCGTGTGATCGCGACCCTGTCCCTTTCCACCTGGCGTCCTTGCTGCTTTCTGGCTCTTTAGCAAGGCATCGCGGTCTCCCTCTCATGCTCGCTCTGAACTTCGCGACCAAAATAAAAGATCGCCCACCGTCATGTTTGGAGCTTCCGCATTTGGAGCTTCCGCCGCCGTTTGGAGCTCCAAACAGCGGCAGTGCTCCCAAACACGAAGCCGGTTGCTAAAGAGCCAGAAAGCAGCAAGGACGCCAGGTGGAAAGGACAGGGTCGCGATCACACGGAGATGTCCAAAGCGCAGAGCGCACATAACTAAAGGCGGCGCACGCAGTTGGCTTGGGGACTACAAGGCAGCATCTGCGCCTCTTCCCGGGCGCGTCTCTAGGCTGCTTCCGGAGCTACGGGATGCTCTCCGTTGCCTACCAGCCCTTCTTCCTTGGGCTCCCTGCCGTGGGTACACCCACTTCCTCCTGAAAATTACGCCGCAACTCTTCTCTCCCTTTCCTCTCGCTCCAAAAGATCGCCATCGTATCCCGCCGATTCGGGCTTCCAGCCACGTTGTGATCCACTAGTGAGGTTGCCATCTCGGATGGAGGCATCGCAGTCTCCTCTCTTGCTCGCTTTGAACTTCGCGGACCAAAATAAAAGATCGCCCGCCGTCATGTTTGAGCTGCCACTTCCGCGCTTGGAGCTCCAAATGGCGGCGGCACTCCAAACACGGAAGCGGCAGCTCCAAACGTGGCGGCGTAATGGGCAGAAGGGAAAGCAACAGCGGCGGGTGCCAAAGGTGTCTGTAGCAAAGGTGGGAGTAGGGAGCTCTCTGTGCTTGGACATGATCGCCCGTTAGGAGCGGCTGGTGGCGAGGAATTCCGGCCCGCCGGGCGCTCCTAACGGTAAGTCTCCCCGCTCTTCCCCCTTATTTTGCATATTTTAAAATAGGCCTAAATTTGGTGGGGAGGGGCTTAATTTGATTTTATGCCGAAAAAACATGCTGGGCCTTCCTATTGGTGGAGGCCGTATTGTTGGAGAAACACGGTACATACATACATACATACATAATTATTTTAATGTTTTAAGCTACCCAGAGTCACTTTGCAGCAAGACTGGCAGCAAACAAATTAAATTTACTTCAATAAATAGGTTACTGACTGCAGTATTTTGTCAAATCCAAGGGCTTTCAATGGAAATTAAATATAACTTTACGATGCAGAAAATCCAGCACTGATTTTATTTTTTATTTATTTGCATTATATCAAAGGTTTTAGTCAAGAGCATACAGCCTCTGCAAAATTAAGGCATCCATTCTGCCCCTTAAAAACTATCCCCAAATCCTTTAAAATGCAGAATAACGGGTGGGCCACAGATGTTAAACACCAGAGATATTACAAAACTATAATTTTGTATCCCCGGTTATGAGCAATCGATACCAAACCCCTGTTCAGGAAACATAATTCTGTCCTTCAGAAGGCTCAGAGTAGTTCATGTTTGACTGTTTTAGAATGCAGTGACGTTTGTGTGGTTTTTCCCAGGAGCGGCCGGTATTTTGAGACTTTTCTCCTTCATGTGGAATTTCTGGTGTTTCACGATGTGCGACCGGTGAGTGAAGCACTTCCCGCACTCCAGGCATTTGTAAGGTTTCTCTCCCGTGTGGACTCTCTTGTGAGCCAAGACGTTGGATCGGTCTGAAAAACGTTTCCCGCACTCGGAACACATGTAGGGCTTTTCTCCCGTGTGAACCCTTTTGTGCCTGGCGAGGGAGGAGCTGTCCGCAAAGCATTTCCCACACTCGGAGCATGCATATGGCTTCTCTCCCGTGTGGATGCGCTGATGCTTGACCAGCCCTGACCGCTGGGCAAAGAATTTCCCACACTCCAAGCAGGTGTAAGGTTTCTCGGCTGTGTGGATGCGGCAGTGCTTCACGAGAGACGAGGGCCGAGGAAAACATTTGCCGCACTCCAGGCACTCATAGGGTTGTTCTCCCGTGTGGACCATCCAGTGACTCACGAGGGTCGAGTGCTGGTCAAAACACTCCCCACACTCGGAGCATTTGAATGGGTTCATCCCTCTGTGAATCCTCTGGTGAGCCACCACGTGGGACCTGTCTGCGAAACACTTCCCACACTGGAGGCACTTGTAGGGTTTTTTGCCCGTGTGGGTTCTCTGGTGCCTCACGAAGGCCGGGTGGTCAGCAAAATGTTCCCCGCACTGCAAACATTTGTGTTGTCTCTCTTGGAGGTGAACCTTCTGGTGGCTCAAAAGGCCCAACGCGTGAGCAAAACACTTCCCGCATTCCAGACACACGTGGTGGTGGTGGTGCCCATCGACAACCCTGCCCTGACAGTGCGTGGCGAGAGCAGGGGACCATGGGAAACTCCCCCTGCAGTCTAGGCACTCACAGGCCTCTTCTTCTGGGTTCATCCTCCAGTGGTCCATGAAGGTAGAAGATCGCTGAGCCTGTTCCTCACACTCCACACATTCATAAGGTCTCTCTGCGGTGTGGATTCCCTGTGGCGTTGTGGGGCCTGACCAGCAAGTAAAAGCGTTCCCACAGGTCTCACACAGGAAGGACTCCTTTCCCACAAGAAGTTTCTGGTGCGCCTCATTGTAGTATTTGTTGTGCAGCCGAGGAAACAACCTGTTTTCCACAGAATCATCTGGTGGAATAAAAGACAAATACAGTTTGTCTTATGACCACGGTTGAGCCCAAATTTTCTGTTGCTAACCGAGACAGCTGTTGAATGAGTTTTGCCCCATTTATTACCGTTCTAGTCATAACTGTTAAGTGAAACTCTGCAGTTAAATTAGTTGTTAAGTGAATCTGGCTTTCCCATTGACTTTGTTCATCAGAAGGTCGCAAAGGGAGATTACATGATCCCAGGACATTGCAACTGTTATAAATACATGCAAGTTGCCATGCCTCTGAATTTTGATTACGTGACCGTAAGAATGCTACAACAGTGGTAAGTGTGAAGAATAGTTGTAAGTCACTTTTTCTAACGCTGCTGTAACTTTGACAGTCACTAAATGAATGGTTGGAAGTCACAGACCTATAATGATCATTGCTAGGGTTAGAATAACTTGGAAAAGCCGTCAGTAACATGAGAAAACATTACAGTCTAATTCAGAATTTTTGAAGTTCGGCAACTTTGAGGCCTATGGATTTCAACTCCCACAATTTCCCCAGACAAGTTTGAGAATTCTGGGTGTTATTATTTTATTATCTTTTTATTATTTTCTTTTATTCTTCTTGTTTTTATATGATGCTTTTAGATTGTGTGAGCCGCCTTAAGTCACCCTGGGCAAGTAGGCGGCAATATAAATTTTCTAAAATAAAATAACTACTAGATTAAACAGGCTCAATTGTCTGATTACTAAACTTGTACCTGCATTGGCGTTAGATATCTCTGTGTCATCCAGTTTGGAGATTTCTGGCAGCCACGGCTCTTCCCCATGTTCTATTTGAGAGATAAGGGCAGGCTTGAGGGCTAGAAAACCTGAAGGCAAAGTAGATATGGAAGAATGTGATCAAGCAGGTCAGTTCTGAAGGCCAGGAGCAGGCCTGCTTGCTGAGCCTAGTTCAAAAAAATCAAGATGGCGACTGATAAAAAAGCGGGTGGAGCTTCCCTCACGCCATTGTGTATGCCATCTTTTTTTTTTTTTTTAACCATATCCTGAAGCCACTCCATGCAGAGCAAAACACGGCAATATGATAAGAGATTGAAAAATGACTTGTCATTTTTTTACTGCGAGTACACCGGCCCTAGTAAAAAATTAAATTCTATTGCCAGCTCTCAAGAGAAAGCGTGTATCTATCCAAACACATACATAACACACATATACACATGCTATATGCATATATACCTGCACCATACATGTATGTGTGTATGTGTGTGTATATATGTGTGTGTATATATATATATATGTATATGTTTTCTGAGGTTCTCGCGGGTATTTGTATGTGGATCTTTGGTTATTCGGGTTTTCTCCGCGTAAGATTGGAAGTATCTAGGCAGCGTTTCGATGAAGTCTCATTCATCATCTTCAGGCTTGTGTCTTCGGCTCTGTGCTTCTTACTCTGAGAAGCACAGAGCCGAAGACATAAGCCTGAAGATGATGAATGAGACTTCATCGAAACGTTGCCTAGATACTTCCAATCTTACGCAGGAGAAAACCCGAATAACCAAAGATCCATATATGTATGTATATATGTATATATGTATACACACACGCACACACACACATACACATATGAAGGCACAGCCAGGCCTGTCCAACTACAGAGGAGCCTAGCAGAGCTGCCTCAAGCTATAACAGACAGGAATAATGAAGAACCAGCCCGGCCATCACAAGGTCACGAGCAAAGCAACAAATTGCAACAGCTGGCAGGTTAACATCATTTCTTAGAGATAAGCAATCCAGGCTGGGCCTGACAAGGGAGGAAATAACAAGAGTTAAACTTCCATCGACCAACACGACTGAAGTAAAAACAACACAGTTAATTACAGGTGGGAGGTGGTTGGAAGGGCCTATTACACGTGCAAGGGCTAAATTGATCACACACACACACACACACACAGAAAGTAACAAGGAAAACATACGAAATGTACAACCTCAATCTAAATCATAGCGCAAATAGCAAATATCTTTGCCGTAATTATAATCCTAGGCCTGGTTTCCTAGGAATTCACTGAAATACATTTGAATTAGAAATGCAGCAGACCTCGTAACCAAACATTATTTGAATTGAGGGAGAAGACCAATAAAATAATAAGGATCTTTTGCCTTTGCTGGATCCTTCCTCCTTCCCTGAGTCCTGGGTCCAGATTCGTCTCTCCCAAACTGTAACAAAACTTTGCAGGTTAAGCCTTCAACTTATGACCACAATTGGCATCAGAATTTCAGTCATAAGTTGTGATAAGTCGGAGCACCCACATGCCCGGATGCAATTTTTCTATCGTTTTTTATAGAGGTTGTAAGTGAATTATGCAGTCATTAAATGACTCCTCTCCCCCAAATGGATTGGTTTTTTTTTTGGGGGGTGTTGGAAATTGTGCAAAAAAACACCAAAACCAAAAGCAGAAACATGGCCAGACAGTACAAACAGTCCTAAATGCAAAGCTGGTTGCCAAATGTCCTTAATGTGATCATGTGAAACATTCATGTTTTCCCCATGAACATGAAGAACTCTGCATTAAGCGGTATCATTTGTACAGTAAATAACCAAAATAAAGGACAAAAGTGAGTTTTTTGAAAAATAAGTCTTAAGGGCAGCTTTTTGAAGTGTCCCAAAGGTGCTTTTTCTTTTTTTCTGACCGTTTGAGCAGTCACATGCACATTTGCGGCCTGCTGGAGGTCATTTTGCAGTGCTCTGGCAGTGCTCCTCCTGTCCCTCCTTGCACAAAGGCGGAGGTAGCGGTCCTGATGCTGGGTTGTTGCCCTCCTATGGCCTCCTCCACGTCTCCTGAGGAACTGGCCTGTCTCCTGGTAGCGCCTCCATGCTCTGGACACTACGCTGACAGACACAGCAAACCTTCTTGCCACAGCTCGCATTGATGTGCCATCCTGGATGAGCTGCACTACCTGAGCCACTCGTGTGGGTTGTAGACTCCGTCTCATGCTGCCACTAGAGTGAAAGCACTGCCAGCATTCAAAAGTGACCAAACCATCAACCAGAAAGCATAGGAACTGAGAAGTGGTCTGTGGTCACCACCTGCAGAACCACTCCTTTATTGGGGATGTCTTGCTAACTGCCTTTGCTTTCCACCTCTTGTCTATTCTATTTGCACAACAGCACGTGAAATTGATTGTCAATCAGTGTTGCTACCTAAGTGGACAGTTTGATTTCACAGAAGTGTGACTGACTTGGAGTTACATTGTGTTGTTTAAGTGTTCCCTTTATTTTTTTGAGCAGTGTATTTTGTTGATTACCATGTTTTCTGAGGGGGTCGTAGCCAGTTTCCAGTTTTGGACAAAGCTTATTCTGGCTGCAGTTAGGATATGCAAGATTAAGTACTGGTATTTCTTTTTCGAATTTAGTTCTATCATGCCTAATAAAAAAAATTCCGGTTCAAATTTTAGTTCCTCTTTTTTATTTCTAATATCCAAATTCTATTTTGCCAAAATTTTTGTGCATATGGGCAAGTCCACCACATGTGGAAATAGGTTCCTTGAATGTAGTTGCACTTCCAGCAGTTCGGTGTCATATTGGGGAACATCTTGGCTATTCTCGCTGGCGGTAGATGCCAACAATGAACCATTTTATATACATTTTATTTGTAAGAGGCTGACATTGTTGGTCTCTGATTTATCTGCTTAGAGGTGTTCCCACTAGTCTAAATTAATATTATGGCCCACATTTTTGGCCCAAATTATCATGCAATCTTTAACAGTTTCCTCTTTTAGCTTGTAGTCTAATAAATATTTGTAGATTTTACTGATCATTTTTCTTTCTTCCCCATGCCATATCTTATCTAGTTCTTGTTGAGTCATGCTAAAACCAAATTGTTCTTTATCTTTTTTGTAATGTGTTTGTATTTGTAAATAGGGCCGCCATCCTATCTTGATTCCCTGGAGTTGTAGTTGGTTCCTGGTTTTTAGTTCTCCTTTTTCTTTTAATAAATCTCTATACTTTGTAATTTTATTGTGGTCCAGGACATTGGGGTGTATAACTGCTTCCATTGTTGATAGCCACAATGGAACCCTGGGATAATGGTTCCTTTTTATTTTTTCCCAGGTATTTAACAGAACATTTCTCATCCAATGCCTTTGAAAATACAAATGTTATTTACTCTTCCCATCCCAGATGAACGCATGCCAGCTAAGTTGAAGGTCGAAACCCTTGTCAGTTTGACCCAATCTTTAAGCCATGTGGCAATAGCAGCCTGATGGTATAATTCAAGTTCTGGGAGACCGAAGCCCTCCCTTCTCTCTAGCATCTTGTGATAATTTATACTTTATCCTGGCTTTTTTCTTCTGCCATATAAATTTAGAAATTTGTTTGTTTAATTCTTCAAAGAAGTTTCCCCCCAACTTGACTGGCATCCAAAGGTGCTTTTTCAAGAGGTAACTGGACTTTCTGGGTTTTCTTCAGCTGTGAGCTGAAGAAGCTTCTTGGATGAGAAGCGAAATGTCTTCAAAGAAAAACCAGAAAGTCCAGTTACCTCTTGAAAAAGCACCTTTGGGAAAACCATGACCTGGATGATTGAGAATCTCCACAGACTTTCCGTATGTTTAATTTAAGAAATGTATAATCAAGGAAGGGTGATCACTGTCAATAAAATGGTCCAAACTTTTTCTGCAACATCCCTAGAAGCTTAATGAAGAATTCCCTTGTGGTTGCTCTCATTTCCTATAGGACAGAAAGCATTCTACAATCCCAGTATTTCTGTGTCTCATTGGCCATAGAAGATACATATCGGCTTTTCATCTAGCCCCTTACCCAGCGAGGCCACAATCCCATAATTTTCCACCATGACATCTTCATACAAAGTTCTCTGTTTTCGATCCAGCAGAGCCCCCTGGTCCTCTGTGAAATACACAGCCACATCTTCAAATGTCACTGAATTCTGTAAGAAAAATAACATTTAAAAGATACGTATGTGTGCATATGTATCTAGCTAGCTTATTACTTATTTTTTAAATGTACTTATTACATTTATATGACTGTATAGCTAACCAGTGGAATTCTGGTTCAACTTATGAAGCCATGCATCAAATTAAAATAGTCTCATGATAATCGGTAGAAAGCAAAACGATTCACTAGTCAAGACCTTGGGAAAGTGTATCCTGAGGTTATAAGCAGTTTACTCTTTCAAAAATACAAATTGCAGGCTATGTGCTCCATTCCACACCTTCAGACTGGCACAACATTTGATGGGGGCAGAGTTTCTCATTGCAAATTCTGGTCTGTAAGCCAAATGGGATGTAAGGACTACAAAAAGCAAATCTACAGATAAACAAAGGTACTTAGTCATTGAGGCCTAGATGTGGTTACTAAATTCTGCAATTCTGGAAGTGAAATTGTGGAAAAGTACTACCTAATCCATTATCCCTTTGCACTGTGCTCAACTAGATTTTTCAGGGAACTTTTCAAGTGTGATTTCAGCATTTCCCATTTATGTTCCTCAGCATGATTTTCAATACATTTAAAACTGAAACAGAAAAACAGGAATAGAAATCTCATTTATGGAGCTACTGAAAAACAGTAATCCTGTATGAAATACTGTACTAATTGGAAGTCAGAAATCCTTCCAAGCTCTTTTAAGTCACTCAGCAGTATTGCAAACAGATCCAAATCTATCTCTTATCCAATCCAGACTTAATATACTTTGTAGATTCTGGGTTCCTCAGCCTTGCCAACTTTAAAATATTTGAATTTCAACTCTCAGAATTCCCCAGTGAGCATCACTGGCTGAAAAATTCTATGTTGAAATCCCCACATCTTAAATTTGCCAAGGTTGAGAAACACTGCTCTAAGTAGACTTCAATGCTGCATTCAGAAATGGTCCATTTCCTGACATGAGATCTCCCAGCTAAAACAGCGTTGCTCCCCAACAAGTTTCCCCCAACTGTGTGGACTTCAACTCCCAGAATTCTCAGCAACATCCCTTCCAGCAAAAGAATCTTGGGACCTGGTACAAAAGTCTGCAGATTGCTCACTTAACTGAACAGTGTTTTTGCCCATTGTGTGAAAAGGAAGCCAACTTTCTCACCTTAATGTGACTCTCAGGAATTGTTGTCAGTGGACTAAAGTCATATTCCATTATCCCAGCCAGGTTTACTACTGGAGAAAATTATCATAGCATTTAGAGCTCAGTCCTCTGTGTGGTTATTTACCTCTGTGGGAACATATATAGGATTTACTTGTTAGTGATTCAGTTGTTTCAACCATGCAATACATGCAGGCTTCAAGACCTGGAGTCTCCTTTTTGTTTTATCATTCCTCATTTTCTACAGAAGTCCAACTAAGGCATTTTACTGCTTGAACGAAAACACATCTTCACCCCAGCCCGGACATTCAATATCCACAGGCCCCCAAATTGTCATATATGAGAAGTGTTTTTCCCCATTCCCAGGCATTTAAAATATAACAACATGAACATATGAAGTAGCTAAACAATCTCTTGGGACTTCAAGACAGCACATTCTTGTTTGAAGAATAGTGTTTTTCAGAGCAACCAGCTTGTGATACAAAAACTACTGCTGGGTACCTCCCTAAAACCTGGAATAACATACGACATGAAATATAAGAAGCAACCCAGAAATGAAATAAACCGTTGCTTTTTTTAATTATTATTTTTGCAGGACTCGGTGAGGGCGAACGCTCCATTTGCGGAAAGAGGCTGAATTTAGGCAACTGCGTAATTCTCAGTCTCATCTCTCCTTCCATAATCCTGAAACGCTCCCTAGTCCACGTTAACTTCATTCCCCACTCATTCCCATGTGCCACCTTGCCAAATGCCTCCGACTACAAACCCCATCACCGCTACTAAGCAACCAAGCGGCTGATGCAACCCAACACATCTGGAAAGCCGAGGCTTGGAGAAAGCCCTGCGACGCCCTTTACCCACTCCAAAATAAGAGATCACCTCGCTTTTGCCTGCTCCCACGTCTCCCTCCCATCCCTTTTCCCAGATCGCAAGAACTTTGCGAACTCTCTCGATCGACTCGTGACCCACAGCAAAGCGGGAATCGAGGATGCATCTTTCCTCTTCTCCTCCTCTCTCTCCCCGCAGCTCCGTGATGCAAAGTTTTCTGCACCCCTCCAAAAGTACGAAGAACGAGAGGATCCCCCTGCAATAGATCGAGGGATCGCGCGAGGGGATCCCACCCCCGCCTTTGGCTGCCTTCCACCTACTCCAACCCCCTCCCCCAAAAATGCTTCCTTACCTGCCCGGGCGCCTCCACCGCCTCCATATTTTTTTTTGACAATTCCATCGCGTCTTGTCGCCCTTTAGCCAATCCGGCCTTTCGAATCTGGAATCAGGAAGGCCCAATGGCCGCTGGGATTTGTGGTCCGATGTGCTTCCCTTCCCCCGAATAGAACCGGAGGCGCTTCTGGGACTCGTAGTCTTCCTTTCCTTCCACGACTTCAAAAGCGTTTCTCAATGTCAGGCGCGGCAAGATGGGCGGACTTCAACTCCCAGAATTCCCCCAGCTAGGATTCTTCTCTCACCCAAGAAGCTGAGGAATCTCCTTGGATGAGAAGCGAAAGGTCTTCAAAGAAAAAAAACGTGCCTACCGTCCCTCCTATTGTTTGTTTTTTTCTTTATATATATCCATTTCATGCATTCATAACTATGTTTATATTTATACCTGTTATCTTATAATCTCTTGACTAAATAAATAAATAAAATAAAATAAAATAAAAAGCACCTTTGGCTCTCCCAGTTAGTATGCTCTGCAGCCACTGTTTTGGAGACCCACAAGTAAGACATAAAGGTACTCTCCTCTTCTATCACACTCTCCTCTTCTATCACATTTTATTTATATAGCAGTTATTCAGATATGTTATTCCTGAATATGGGGGCTCAGTTTAAGCATCATGGCCTGACATATTTTTCATACAGTGGAATCTCTATGGAGATTCTGTCAGGCCAGACAAGGAATAATGGATGGAAACTGAACGAGAGATTTAACCTGGAAATAAGGAGAAACTTTCTGACAGAGAGAACAATCAACCCATGGAACAGAAGTTGCCTTTGGAAGTTGTGGGAACGCCATCACTTGAGACTTTCAAGAAGAGACTGGACTGCCATTTGTCAGAAATAGTGTAGGGTCTCTCACTTGGGCGGGGGATTGGACTAGATGACCTACAAGGTCCCTTCCAATTCTGATTATCTGAAAAATTTCATCCAGGTCATGGTTGTTTCAAAGGTGCTTTTTCAAGAGGCAACTAGACTTTCAGGTTTTTTCCTTGAAGACACTTCACTTCTCATCCAAGAACTGAAGCAGCTTATTTGCTGAAAAGTGAAATGTCTTCAAGGAAAAAACAAGGAAGTCCAGTTGTCTCTTGAAAAAGCACCTTTGGGACATACAATGCAACGAAACTCCCCCACTTCCCCGTGTTACTTAGTTTTGCCAAAATGTACAATCAGTTGCCTTCCATGCATAAACTGAAGGCACATTTTCATAATTCTGAATCGGACTAGCCATTTTTTTTATATTACAGCACCATGTCTAACTAAAGCACTGGAGCTTACTATGTATAAATAAATGGTATATTCAGTGGTTGTGGTGTAGTGGCTGTGGTATCTTTGATGATTTCTGTGCAACTAAACTTATAGCATAAAAAGGCTAAATTAAAAGCAGCAACCTGCTAAAAGGAAGGAAGATGAAACTGGGCAGAGGGTTGTTTTATATATTTAATTGATGACAATAACTGCTTTATAAATTACTAATTCAAAAAAAAAAAAGAATTTTTGTAGACATCACAAACTTCTCAAACCAGGACAATTTCAATTTCAAGTCAGAGAAATCTGGCAAAAGTTTTTACAGATAATTCATCCCTCCTTCTTGTCCCACAATTTAATATTTAATTACACAGTACCAATTCTTAAAACTTGCACCAGGTATTTTCAGAATTCAAGTCTTCCAATTGCCAAGTTTGAAAAACACTGTTCTAAAGCAGAGCTCTTCAAACTTGAAAGCTTTAAAATTTGTGGACTTCCACTCCCAGAATTCCTCCTCCAGTCATGTTAGCTCAGGAATTCTGGGAGTAGAAGTCCACAAGTCTTAAACTTGCCAAATTTGAAGAACTCTTGGTCTGGATGCTTTATTAAAGGAACAGGACGATGAAACAGCAATGCCATGGGCATATGATGTGGATTTTTGTCCTCAGATGAACATGTGCCCCAGTTGGATTCTTCCTGGTGCTTCTGCTTCTTCCAAATCCTAAAGTAAAAGGAGTCCAGCATCCCCAAGGATGCATTTTTGGGAGTGAGGGATGCTGGGAAGATGACCCTTAAAGGGCCGGCTCCCAATAAAGAGACATGTTTGGCCACTAAGTGGAGCCCAAGATACATTAAAGAACAACAATAGCAATAAAAATACATAATTACATACGCAAAATTTATGCGGAGGCATGACACTTAAAAATTTGGGGGCATGCTAACTGGGGCATCCTGGGAACTGCAGTCTTATCACATCGGAAAGTTATAGGATGAATACGGCATTATATTTTACCCCTATATACCACTTTAGACTAGCAATCATGAGTATCATTAGAGCAACAAGGCATCCTCCTCCATGCACCATAGAGAATATCTTAACTTAATGCCCCTGTGTATGGTTTGCCAATTGCACAGGGGCAGATAGGACAGCGCTCCAGAGGGTTGGCGCCATTGCCCAGAAGATCATTGGTTGCCCTCTCCCCTCTTTGGAAGAGCTTTATAGCTTCCGCTGCCTTAAGAAAGTGCAAAACGTTCTTAAAAATCCATCTCATCCTGGGCATCCTTTTTTTTTAACTATTACCATCTGGCAGACGGTACAGGACAATAAAAACGAGGACAACTAGGCTGAAAAACAGCTTCCATCCCAGGGTAGTAACTCTGTTGAATTCTACTGTATAGTGCAATATTAATGCAATATCAGGGGTTTTCAATTCAATTGTATGGAATGTGAGGGATGTGTGTTTGTGTTTATTTTGTTGTCATGATGTGCACTGAAGATGGTATTTAATTTCGTTGACAAGGTGCAGTGACAACCAGGAAAAAAGCCATCGAAAGCACCACTTCAATAGAGCCCACCCAAGTATTGACACTCGTCTCTGTGGCTAGGTTGCTGTTGTTTGGAAACACTTGGGAGGTTGTTCTGATGAAAGATAAACAACGGGAAAACTGATGAACCCAAAACGTTGTGGGAGATACAACATGAACAACTGAACCAATTGCTCTACATAGTACCAGCAGTAGCATTTAGTCCAGCGGTGGCTAACCTTTTTGGGCTCCTGTGCCAAAAATGGTGCACGGCTTGCACACTTGTGTGCCAGCACCCAGAAGGCAATGCGTGGCCCCCCCCCCACGCTCCCTTACGCATGCACGCGCAATCCCCACCCACCCCCCGTCGCCCCCTTACCTGCACTGCGCCTCATAGCTGATTTTCGGTCGGTTTGAGGCCTTTTCAGCCTCCCAGAGGCTTGAGGAAGGCTTCTGCAGGCCAAAAACTAGGCCCGTTTTGTCACCTCCTGTATTTTCGGAAAAACAGGAAGTGATGAAACGGGCCTAGATTTTGGCCTGTAAAGCCTGCAGAAGCCTTCCTCAAGCCTCTGGGAAGCTGAAAAAGGCCTCAAACTGCCCGAAAATCATCTGTGAGGCACGCGCATGCACAGTGAGGTAAGTTTGCCTGCAGCTCACATGCCGGCACAAATGGCTCTGCATGCCACCTGTAGCACATGTGCCATAGTTTAATCTGATATACAGGAATCCCCAATCTGTGGGCTGCAGCCCACTACCGGACGGTGTCCTATTGGACACAGGGCTGTGTGAGTGTCTGGCCATTGTGGGCATTTGTACACATGTACATCTGCCCACTCATGCTAGCTTCGTTGCAAGTGCCACATAGGTACCACCATCGCTGTGAGAGCCCCGTTCGCTTGTGCGCATACATGGGTAAAGGCGCCTGCCCCTCCCTCCCTCCAGGCCATCAACCCAGAAAGATTGGGGAACTCTGTGATATAGCACTCTCTGGGTGATTTACAATGTAAGCATTATTTGCATTATTGGCCCCAACAATTTCACTCCTCATTTTACTGACATCAAAAGGATGGAAAGCTGAGTCAACCTTGAGCCCCATCAGGATCGAACTCCTGGCTGTGGGCAGTGATAGCCTACGATACTGCACTTTAACCACTGAGCCACTAGGGCTCCATGTGCAACTGACATTAAAACTCAGTCCTCAGTCGATTTAGTTGTGCATTTGTCTTCAACATTACTTGTGTCATCAGTATATCTGTCTTCCTCCATCGGCATCAACGAAGCGTTATTTTCAAGAGCCTTTTTTTTAAAAAAAAAACTACATGTAAATTATTCAGAATGTATTCCATTTGAGTCCGCCGAACTCAGAGGTGGTATTCAGCAGGTTCTGACCAGTTCTGGAGAACCAGTAGCGGAAATTTTGAGTAGTTTGGAGGTTTGAGGCCTTTTCAGCCTCCCAGAGGCTTGAGGAAGGCTTCTGCAGGCCAAAAACTAGGCCCGTTTCGTCACTTCCCGTATTTTCGGAAATTTTGAGTAGTTTGAGAAATTTTGAGTAGTTTGGAGAACCGTCAAACACCACCTCTGACTGGCCCCGCCCCCATCTATTCTCTGTCTCCCAAGTCCCAGCTGATCGGCTGGGTCTTCTTTTGTTGCCCTGTACAGGAGAACGGAGCTGGAAAGCAGGTTAGTGGGATGTGGAAGGAATGGGGATTTTGCAATATCCTTCCCCTGCCACGCCCATCAAGCCACACCACGCCAAGCCACATCCATAGAACTGGTGGTAAAAAAAATTTGAATCCCACCACTGGCCAAACTATACCGAATAACATTTCCTTGGCCTTCAAAGCTGTCGTCCCGTTTAAAGTCGTCATCACTGGGCCTAACTCCTCAAATGAACTCCATGGTGGACCTTGAGATGGGAACGCCGCCTAAAACATTTCCCACACTCTAAGCATTCATAGGGTTTCTCTCCTGTGTGGATCCGCTGGTGTTTCACAAGATTGGAGAGCTGAGCGAAACATCTCTTACACGCCAGGCACTTGTACGGTTTTTCTCCCGTGTGGACGCGTTGGTGACTCACGAGAGCCGAACGCTGAGCGAAACACTTCCCACACGGGCATTTGTGGGGCTTCTCCCCTGTGTGGACCCTCTGGTGAGTCACAACCTCTGAATGGATCGCGAAAGACTTCCCACACTGTGGGCATTTGTAAGGCTTCTCCCCTGTGTGGATTCTCCTGTGTTTCACGAGATCGGATTGTTGGGCGAAACCTTTCCCACAGTTCAAGCATTTGTAAGGTTTCTCCCCCGTGTGAATTCTCTGGTGGTTGACAAGGTTTGACTGATGAGCAAAGCGTTTGCCGCACTCCTGACACATGTAGGGCTTCTCTCCAGTGTGGACTCTTTGATGGCTCACCAGGACAGACTGACGGGCAAAACATTTGGTACACTGTAAGCATTTGTACGGTTTTTCTCCGGTGTGGACTCTCTGGTGATTGATGAGAACCGAATGACGGGCAAAACACTTCCCGCACTCCAGACATTTATAAGGTTTCTCCCCCGTGTGGACCCTTTGGTGTCGGATGAGTTGTGACCTCTGAGCAAAACGTTTTGCACACTCCATGCACTCGTAAGGTTTTTCTCCTGTGTGGATCCGGTGATGGTTGGCAAGCACGGACTGCCGCGAAAAACCCTTTCCACACTCGAAGCATTTAAAGGGTCTCTCTCCTGTGTGGACGCGCTGGTGTTTCACGAGCTCTGAGTGATGAACAAAATATTTGGAACATTCTAGGCATTTAAAAGGTTTCTCTCCCTTGTGAACCAGTCGGTGCATAGCAAGATCCAATTTCTGAACGAAGCATTTCCCACACTTACGACAGGAATTCTTTTTCCTCAATGCCCCTGGGGAGAGAGAAACAAATCTTGAAAATCGAAGGGACAACACATTTTTAAGAATTCCTGAATGAGCATTTAGTTATTTATCTATCTATAGGAAAGCAATAGCCAAATTCATACTGATATTTTGTAATAAACATTTTTTAATATATATTTTCCCATGTTTTAATAGTTGTGCTTTTAAAGTCTGAGGATGGCAGATGAGATTCTGCCGAAACGTCGCTATAACTTTAAAAGCACAATTATTAAAATGTGGGAAAATACCCAAAGAAACCTAAATACCCATATAAATACCCGCGAAAACATAAGAAAACATATATATATATATATATATGTGTGTGTGTGTGTGTGTGTGTACACAAACACACACACACACACACAAAGTGGGTTTGGGGTTTTTTTCCCAGACTTTACACAACCCAGAGCTTCATTGTTTGATCTGTGTAGCTTTATAAATCTCAAAAATAAATCAATCCATGAAGGCCTTTAATCATAAAGGCCTTGTCACTGAAGGCCTTGTCAATATCGTATAAACCTTGGCCAGAAGTTTAATAGCATAGTTAATTGGTTGATTCACTTATGGTCTGCAGTGGTTTCCTTAACAATTGTGGCAAAAATAATTGTATAATTGTCACATGATGACTATGAATGTTCTGGTCCCTAGTGTGGTAAGTCTAAGATTGCCTATAATCAGTTGTGTGTTTTTAAGCAAGAGTCAAGAATTAGAGGCTAAAGGACATGTTTATTGATTAAGAGCAGTCTGGAAACAAGAAAATTTAATGGAGTTATGCCTCTTCAGAAATTTCAGCTGATTTCAGATTAACAAGAGCCAACCAAACTAAAACGTTTAAGCTTTTATTACCTTTTTTCCTAGGTTATTATATTTTCTTAGCTGTATTGTAATCTGCTTCTACATTTCATGTTTTTTTCCCCCATAACTTTGGAATTTACTGGTTTGAGATTTATGATTTACACTCTAGAGCAGGGGTGGGCAAACTACGGCCCGGGGGCCACATCCGGCCCGTTGGTCTGTCCAATGCGGCCCGCCCCTGAAAAAAAATCGCTGCCATTGGTCTGTCCAATGCGGCCCGCCCCTGAAAAAAAATCGCTGGGCCCTGTGCCGCGTGGCCCCCAAAGCTGCAAAACAGTGCGGAGCGATCTAGGGGTAGGAAAGAAAAGAAATTTTCAAAGGCCTCGGCTGGGAGTTCGAAATCACCTTCGAGTGCGACCTCTCCGAAGGTGAGTCCCCGCCGATCCCCTTTTTTTTCCGGGGCTTCCAGGCTTAAACTTTGCAAAGGCAAAGCTTGCAGGCTGGAGCGTCTTCCCGCCAAGGAGCGGGAAGGGTTCCACCCGGCGGGCGGGCGGGCTGCTTGGAGCCACCTAAAGCTAGGCCGCTGCTGGTGGAGCCTTGCCCTGCCTTGGTGCCCCATTTCCGGGCTCGGCGGTCCTGCTCGGGCAGCACTTTAAAAGCCTGCTCCCAGCACCTGAGCAACTTCCCAGCAACTTTCTGCTTCATTTTAACTCGCGGGCGCTCGCCGCGCAGCGGAGGGAAAGCCCAGCGGGCAGGCGGACAGGCGGGCTGCTTGGAGGAGGCGACCCGGCGGCGGGGCTCCCTCCGCCGTGCGGCTCGGGGCGGCGCGGCGCCCGCGAGTTAAAGCGAAGCTGAAAGTTGCTGGGAAGTTGCTCGGTTTTCCGGGGCTTCCAGGGCTTTGCAAAGGCAAAGTTTGCAGGCTGGAGCGTCTTCCCGCCGAGGAGCGGGAAGGGTTCTTCCCGGTGGGCGGGGTGGGCTGCTTAAACTTTGCTCGGGCGGCACTTTAAAAGCCTGCTCCCAGCACCCGAGCAACTTCCCAGCAACTTTTAACTCGCGGGCGCTCGCACCTCACCTCGAGCCGCACGGCAGCCCGCTCAAGCAGCCTGCCCCGCCCACCGGGCGGAACCTTCCCGCTCCTCAGCGGGAAGACACTCCCGCCTGCAAACTTTGCCTTTGCAAAGCCCTGGAAGCCCGAACCCGAGCAACTTCCCAGCAACTTTCGGCTTCCTTTTAACTCGCGGGCGCTCGCGCCTGGCCCCAAGCCGCGGCAGAGGGAAGCCCAGCGGGCGGGCGGGCGGACTGCTTGGAGGAGGCTCCGGGCTTCCCCTCTGCCAGGCACGAGCGCCTGCAAGTTAAAAGGAAGCCGAAAATTGCTGGGAAGTTGCTTGGGTTTCGGGCTTCAGGCTTAAACTTTGCAAAGGCAAAGTTTGCAGGCTGGAGCGTCTTCCGCCGAGGAGCAGGAAGGTTCCGCCCAGCGGGCGGGCGGGCTGCTTAAACTTTGCTCGGGCGGCACTTTAAAAGCCTGCTCCCAGCACCCGAGCAACTTCCCAGCAACTTTCGGCTTCCTTTTAACTCGCGGGCGCTCGTGCCTGGCCCCAAGCCGCGCGGCAGAGGGGAAGCCCGGCGGGCGGGCGGGCTGCTTGGAGGAGGTGACCTGGCGGTGCTCCGGCAGCAGCAACAGGCAGTTTCGCTCAGGCTCCGCTCAGGTGTCCGGCTGGGGCTGTTAGGAGTTGCTACTGCCGCCGCAGCTCCGTGCGGCTCCAGTCCCGCGTTGCCTTGGGAAGGAAAAGTCAAAACCAGGAGCTGCTGAGCCTGAGCCTCCGGTGCCGCTGCTCCTGTTGCAAAGCACCGCCGCGGCTCTTCCTTTTTGCCTTTCCCTTCCCGAGGCAACAACTCCTGACTCAGGGGGCCTCTGAGGGGAGGGGAAGGAGGAGAAGAGGGGGGGAAGGGTGGGGGGGCGATTCCCAAAAAATCTTGTGCTGACCCGGCCCGTCTGTCAAATTTTAAAAGTCAATGCGGCCCCCGAGCCAAAAAGTTTGCCCATCCCTGCTCTAGAGTGAGCTAATGGACTCTATAATTTGACAATGTTCAATTTTCCTTCCTTGCTGTTTAATTTGGCTTTTTGTGGCACAAAACTGTCTGTACAACTCAGTGGATATTTTGAACAGAAACTGAATTTCTTATGCTTATGCCAGAAACCCAAGTGAGAAATTGTGATTGATTAGCAATGGTTGCATCAATTAGCCATATTTTCCTTTTTTTCTGATTTTAAATACCGTTAAGTATGCAAATTACACCTGATTGTTCCTAGCTTGAGATTGTTGGGGGCAATAGGCTGATTCTGTAAACCACTTAGAGAGGGCTGTAAAGCACTATAAAGCGGTATATAAGTCTAAGTCCTATTGCTATTGAGGGTAATTGAGCATAGAATTATTCTGCTAGCTTCATTTGAGCTCATTTTACTGCTGCTACATATTAATTGCTACATATTAATTTACTCATTTTACTGCTTTTACATATTAATTAATTATGTCTAACTCCATTTTTCCAGCATGGCAAGTTAATTTTGTCCAGTCAAATTCTATGAAGATATTATATTTGTTACCATAAGAGGGAGCTCCTAAATAAGGAATCATTATCTGAAGCCATTTCATGAAGGTGGAGGGGGAATCTATGTGGTCATTTAGAGCAGGGGTGGGCAAACATTTTGGCTCGGGGGCCGCATTGACTTTTAAAATTTGACAGACAGGCCGGGTCAGCACAAGATTTTTTGGGAATCGCCCCCCACCCTTCCCCCTTCTCTCCTTCCCCTCCCTCGGAGGCCCCCTGAGTCAGGAGTTGCTACCGCGGCGCGGCTCGCGCAGCTCAGTCCCGCGTTGCCTCGGGAAGGGAAAGGCAAAAGGAAGAGCCGCGGCGGTGCTTTGAAACGGAGCAGCGGCACCGGAGGCTCAGGCTCAGCGGCTCCTGGTTTTGCCTTTTCCTTCCCAAGGCAACGTGGGACTGGAGCCGCACGGAGCTGCGCCGGGCGGTAGCAACTCCTCACAGCCCCAGCCAGACACCTGAGCGGAGCCGGGCGAAACTGCCTGTTGCTGCTGCCGGAGCACCACCGGGTCACCTCCTCCAAGCAGCTCGCCCGCCCGCCGGGCTTCCCCTCTGCCGCGCGGCTCGGGGCCAGGCGCGAGTGCCCGCGAGTTAAAAGGAAGCCGAAAGTTGCTGGGAAGTTGCACGGGTGCTGGGAGCAGGCTTTTAAAGTGCCGCCCGAGCAAAGTTTAAGCAGCCCACCCGCCCGCCGGGCGGAACCTTTGCTCCTCGGCGGGAAGACGCTCCAGCCTGCAAACTTTGCCTTTGCAAAGTTTAAGCCTGGAAGCCCGGAAACCCAAGCAACTTCCCAGCAACTGCTTCGGCTTTTAACTCGCAGGCGCTCATGCCTGGCGGAGGGAAGCCCGGAGCCTCCTCAAGCAGTCCGCCCGCCCGCCGGGCTTCCCTCCGCCGCACGGCTTGGGGCCAGGCGCGGCGCCCGCGAGTTAAAAGGAAGCCAAAAGTTGCTGGGAAGTTGCTCGGGTTTCCGGGCTTCCAGGGCTTTGCAAAGGCAAAGTTTGCAGGCAGGAGCGTCTTCCCGCCGAGGAGCGGGAAGGGTTCCGCCCGGCGGGCGGGCGGGCTGCTTGGAGCGGGCTGCTGTGCAGCTCGGGGCGAGGCGCGACGCCCGCGAGTTAAAAGTTGCTGAAGTTGCTCGGGTGCTGGGAGCAGGCTTTTAAAGTGCCGCCCGAGCAAAGTTTAAGCAGCCCGCCCACCCACCGGGCGGAACCCTTCCCGCTCCTCGGCGGGAAGGCGCTCCAGTCTGCAAACTTTGCCTTTGCAAAGCCCTGGAAGCGACGGAAACCCGAGCAACTTCCCAGCAACTTTCGGCTTCCTTTTAACTTGCGGGTGCTCGCGCCTGGCGAGAGAAAGCCCAGAACCTCCTCCAAGCAGCCTGCACGCCCGCCCGCCGGGCTTCCCTTCCGCTGCGCGGCTCGGGGCCAGGCGCGAGCGACCACGAGTTAAAGGAAGCCGAAAGTTGCTGGGAAGTTGCTCGGGTGCTGGGAGCAGGCTTTTAAAGTGCCGCCGAGCAAAGTTTAAGCCTGGAAGCCCTGGAAATCCGAGCAACTTCCCAGCAACTTTCGGCTTCGTTTTAACTCGCGGGTGCTCGCGCTCGCCGCCGAGCTGCACAGCAGCCCGATCCAAGCAGCCCGCCCGCCCGCCGGATGGAACCCTTCCCGCTCCTCGGCGGGAAGACGCTCCAGCCTGCAAACTTTGCCTTTGCAAAGCCCTGGAAGCCCCGGAAAACTGAGCAACTTCCCAGCAACTTTCGGCCGTTTTAACTCGCGGGCGCTCGCGCTCGCCCTGAGCCGCACGGCGGAGGGGAAGCCCGGAGCGCCGCTGGGTCGCCTCCTCCAAGCAGCCCGCCTGCCCGCCTGCCCACCTGCCCGCCGGGCTTCCCCTCCGCCGTGCAGCTCGGGGCCAGGCGCGGCGCCCAGGCATGATATTCTTCCAATTAAAATCAGAATTCGATTTTTTGGGAATCGCCCCCTCCTTTCCCCCACCCCTTCTTCTCCTCCTTCCCCTCCCCTCGAGGCCCCAGTCAGGAGTTGCTGGCGCGGCTCGCGCAGCTCCAGTCCCGCGTTCCCTCAGGAAGGGAAAGGCAAAAAGGAAGAGCCGCGGCGGCGCTTGCAACGGCAGCAGCGGCTCCTGGTTTCGCCTTTCCTTCCCGAGGCAACGTGGGACTGGAGCCACGTGGAACTGCACCGGCGGTAGCAACTCCTGACAGCCCCAGCCGGATACCTGAGCGGAGCCGGGCGGTGCGGCGGAGGCCGCTGAGCAGCAGGAAAAGGGAGCTGGGCCAGCCACAGACCAGCCTCCGTGCAACACGCCGCCGCCCGGCCCCGAGGAAAGCAGCGGGCACTCCCGGGCGCGCGGCAGGGGTCTCTTTTGGCCGGCCCGATTTTTTTCAGAGCGGAATATCATGCCTGGCGCCCGCGAGTTAAAACGAAGCCAAAAGTTGCTGGGAAGTTGCTCGGGTGCTGGGAGCAGGCTTTTAAAGTGCCGCCCGAGCAGGACCGCCGAGCTGGGAAGCGGGGCACCAAGGCAGGGCAAGGCTCCACCAGCAGCGGCCTAGCTTTAGGTGGCTCAAGCAGCCCGCCCGCCCGCCGAGTGGAACCCCTTCCTGCTCCTCGGCGGGAAGGCGCTCCAGCCTGCAAGCTTTGCCTTTGCAAAGTTTAAGCCTGGAAGCCCGGAAAAAAAAGGGGGATCGGTGGGGACTCACCTTCGGGAGGTCGGACTCGAAGGTGATTTTCGAACTCCCAGCCGAGGCCTTTGAAAATTTCTTTTCTTTCCTACACCCTAGATCGCTCCGCACTGTTTTGCAGCTTTGGGGCCACGCGGCACAGGGCAATACGCCACACCCAGCGATTTTTCAGGGGCGGGCCGGTTGGACAGACCAATGGCAGTGATTTTTTTTTTTCAGGGGGCGGGCCGCATTGGACAGACCAACGGGCCGGATGTGGCCCCGGGCCGTAGTTTGCCCACCTGATTTAGAGTCAACATGGACCTGGTGGCACATAATCACTTAATTAGAAGATATTAATGAAATGAATTGAACTTCACAGAGAAACTTTACTTCTATTATGGCTGTCCTTAGTTTTACTTTATTTTGGACCTTTTCTAATTTCACTGATTTTTTGCACTTTAATTCTTATATTCATTTTTAGATTTGTTTGGACTAGTATAGTTTAGTGTTCATTCTTAATTGGCACTATTACAGTTAATTCCAACAGAAAAGACTGAAGGTTATTGTAAAACTGAATAACCTAAATATGTGCTTTATTCAGAGTTTATTATAAAACTTACGGTGTTTTACACAATTTCTTTATATTGCATCGCTTGTGATTCTAAAGAAATTTGTGGCATTGAATTCATTTTATGTTTAACGTCATAATATGTTCTAAATATGTTTGATGAAAATTAGGGATAAAATTCTTATTCGTTAAAAATAACTAACAGAATTTTAAAAAATGATAAGAAAAGGGGAGAAAGCCAGTAGCCATCAACAGAAGGTACTTCCTCTATCCTATCACAAATGAGATATTTATTTGCATGTGAACTGAGTAAGTTTCAACAAACATGTGATTTAAAATGTAAACATTCAGAATAGAACTTGTTTCAACACAATATAGAAGTTGTGTGTATGTGTGTGTGTTTGTGTGTGTGTGAAAAACATTGTTTAAGGTTAATTCCAATGATAAATATGCTACAGTACAGCCCTTAAGCTAGAATGGCAGGATAAGCCTATTAAATATATTCCAAAAATTATTATTGGAATAAAGTCAGAAAGAAAAGGAAATGGAGATGGTGGCTCTATTACACATAACAGAAACAGAATTGTGCTGAAACCAAGGTCAGAGAGAAATCAGACAATCTGGGCACAGAAGGTTTAAAAAGAGAAAAGGAACATGTACTCAAATAAATAATATCTGGATCTTAAACAAAGATGGATTGTAACAAATTCAAGAAACCTGCAGAATAATTCATGGGCAGCATGTAGAAAAATCTTACCATGTGGGATACTCATTAAATTTGCAGATTGAAAGACAAAAGATGTAATGGTATCAGTATGAGAGCCAGTTTGGTCTAGTGCAGGGGTGGGCAACTATGGCCCTTTTATGAATTATGGACTTCAACTCCCAGAATTCCTGAGCAAGCATGCTTGCTCAGGAATTCTGGGAGTTGAAGTCCATAATTCATAAAAGGGCCATAGTTGCCCACCCCTGGTCTAGTGGTTAAGGAACCAGACTAGAATCCAGGGGTCGGCTGCCACCTCACCCTTGCATTTTGATACCGCTTGGTACCAGTCTGCCATGAACTCTAGGGGGAGTGGATTGGAGGGGGAAGGATTCAAGGGAAACGAAAAGTTGACCGTACGCGGCTTCAAAGTCAGCCGGCTGGGAATGGAACTCAGCTGTATACCAACCCACACTTGAAGTGACCGTTCTAAAAACATCTCTTAATTTGATTGGACATTGGGGAGGCAGCAATGGGAGGTACCTGAGGGAGGGAAAAGTCAGACTTGGGGTGGGGTTTGGCATGCGATTTTCAGTTCTGGTTTTGCATTACTGTAATTCACTTGAGGAGGCTGTGAGTTCGATCCTAGGTAGAGGCAGATATTCCACCCTCTAGGCACAATATATTTGCTGAACGAAGCTACACATTGGTGACAGGAAGGGCATCCAGCCCTTAAATGCTCTGCTAGCTCCATTCAGTTGCCCAGACTCCACCCCGCAAGGGATTATGGGGTCGTTAAATGAGGGTGACGATGATGATGGTATTTTTTTCATCTCTCACCTGAGCTGTTGGCATCCAACCCTTGAGAATCTAACAACCAAGGTGGTTCTCCTCGTTCCAGACGAGAGATGAGATTTGGCTTCGGCACAGGAAACCCTTGACAGAAAATCAAATTAAAAATCACTGTCCTGAAAATACAAGGGAGAAGTGGAGATTGATCACAGCCCTTTAATATCCGTTCAGCTGAAAGAAAGGAGGAAGACTCGTACCTAAGGAGGCCACATTTTCGTAATTCTCCACCATGACTTCTCTGTATAAGGCTCTCTGGGTGGGATCCAGTAGAGCCCCCTGGCTCTCGGTGAAATATACGGCCACATCTTTAAATGACACCAACCTCTGAAAGGACAAAGAAAATGGATTCAGCCTCCTTGTCTCTCCAAACTGGGCCAGTACCCGGTAGAGGAACCTCGGAGTCCTAGTGGACGATCACTTAAATATGAGCCAACAGTGTGTTTTAGCAGTCAAAAATGCAATCCTCGCTTGTATAAAGAGAGGCATAGAATCAAAATCACGTGAAGTATTAGTACTGCTTTATAAAGCCTTAGTAAGGCCACGCCTGGAATATTGTTTCCAGTTTTAGTCACCACATTACAGAAAAAGTTGTTAAGACTCTGGAAAAAGCAAAGAAGAAGAACTAAGATGATTAAAGGCCTGGAGACAAAAAAACATATGAAGAATGGTTGTAGGATTTGGGTTTGGCTAGTCCAGAGAAAAGAACATGATAGCAGTATTCTAGTATTTGAGAGGCTGCCACAAAGAAGAGGGGAATCAACATATTTTCCAAAGCACCAGAAGGCAAGACAAAAAACAATGGAGGGAAACCAACCAAGGAAAGAAGCAACCTCGAATTAAGGAGAAACTTCCTAAAAGTGAGAATAATTAACCAGTGGTAAATTAAACCATTCAAAGTTGCAACGGCACTGAAAAAAGTGCGGGGCTTATGACCGTTTTACACACTTATGACCACTGCAGCATCCCCACCGCCATGTGATCTATATTTAGATGCTCGACAACTGGTTCATATTTATGACATCCCGGGAGTCACGTGATAATATTTTGCGATCTTATGACAAGCAAAGTCAGTGGACTACCTGCACAATAAATAAAATACAGGAATCAAGATTAAAAAAAGAAGAGTACAAATCACAAGCATTCATGGATGATCTGGTATTCTTTATATATAGAGAATCCCATTGATGTGGGGACAATATTAGTAAAAGAAATAGAAGAATTTGGTGAAGTGGCAGGCCTTAAAATGAACAAAACCAAAATATTAGTTAAAAATCTTACAGAAAAATCAGAAAAGAGAATAGAAAAGGAAACAGAATTGCAAATTACAAACAAAATTAAATATATAGGAATCTGGCTGTCAGCAAGATGTTCATCAATAAAGGAAGATAATTACAATAAACTAATGAATCAGACAAAGAAATATTTGGAAACATGGGAAAAATTACAACTATCATTAGTAGGAAAAATGGCTTCAATTAAAAAAAACCAAGATAGTTGTATTTATTCCAGATGATTCCGATAAAATTAGACAAAAAATTTTTGGGGGGGAATGGAATAAGGTGATAACCAAATTTGTATGGGCAGGGAAGACGCCCTGAATAAGGCTAAAATTACTACAGGACAGTAGAAGTAGAGGTGGCTTTGGACTCCCTGACTGGGAATTATATTATCACGCAACAGCACTCGCATGGATTAAAGAGTGGATATCCCTAAATAACAAGAGAATACTAACTTTAGAAGGACAAGACTTACAAATAGGACGGCACACCTTTTTATAGGAAAAAAAGAACAAGACACATTCACACTTCCAAAAGCATTTAATTAGGAATGCATGATTACAGGTCTGGGGTAAAAAAAACAAAAAACCACTACATCAAAATACCAGGTTGGCTTTCTATAATGGAAGCAATGATTTATCCAAATACATTAGATATGACCAAAATTATTAGATAAACCAACTGCTAGATAACCAAGGAAGATTGAAGATGAACCAAGAACTGAGAGAAGAGGGAATAATTATAGATTGGTGGACCTATCTACAATTGCAGACAAGATACAAAAAAAAAGACCAAGAGGAATTTGGGATAGATAAAGAACAACAAATTGACAAAAATTTACTAGGACCAGAAGAAAAATTCATAACTAAAATATATAATTACCTACTTAAATTTGATAGGGAAGAAGTAGTCAAAGGAACAATGATAGCCTGGGCAAGAAATTTCAGACATAGCATACAAAGAGGAATGAGGAAAAACTGTGGAACAAAAACTATAAATTAAAAATGGCTGCTGCCTATAAAGAAAACCTTTATAAAATGTTTTACCATTGGCATCTAGCACCAGCAACACTGGCTAAAATATACCCTAACATAAACCCAGAATGTTGGAAATGTAAAAATAAGCAAGGTATCTTCTATCACGTGTGGTGGTCCTGCCCCAAAGTAAAAAAATATTGGAATAAAATAAGGAAATGGTTGCAAGAAATTACTGGTCTCCAAATAGAACTTAGGCCTGAAATGTTTCTTTTAGGGATAATCAGAGGGGTATTTAAGAAAGAAATTAAATATATCATAATACATGTACTAACAGCGGCAAGAATAACTGATGTACAAAGTTGGAAACTGGATAGTATTTCCACAGATAAAGAAAATAATGGATTGCGCAGAAATGGTCAAATTCACACTAGAATTGCAAGATAGAAAAGACATGGAACACTATATGGTATGGGGAAAATGGTGCCATTGGTTAGATTGCAGTAATAAAAAGAATAATGTAAATATATATATACTGACTTAAATGGAAATGTTGTTGCAGAGACTGTAAATATGTTGTTTTTATATGTGTTGTTGTTTTATGTGTTGTTTTTTTAAATGGGAAAAAGTTCAATAAAAATTATTTTAAAAAATAATAATAAAATACAATTGGCTCCCTATGCTAAACCGTAGCTTGTTCCAGGACAATGCAAAAGATGCATACCGGCTTGACATCGGTTTAATGCAAATAAAAAAGCTTCCCTTTTGGATCAGGGTATTCAGAAGTGCAAAACTTAAGGCCTTGGCTTTGATTTCCTTTATCCCTTCCCAAAGTTGAGTTGCCTTGCAACTCGGTTCACCACATTTAATAACGATCTTCCTTCCACTCACGGTGCCCTTGAGTGAAACAAGAATCACAAACGTACAGAATTCCTTTCCTTGAAAATGGCCCCGGGTTGCATTTATTCTTCCTCGCCAACCCAGGGACCCCCTTCAGCACCCACCCACCCACCTACCCCCACTTCAAAACGGGCAGGCCTTCGGGTTTGTCAATCCGTCAACCTCCCCTAAAGAGCAACTTTGCAGCCTGGAGGGACGCCGCCAATCCCGCGGGGTCGGACGACCGGACGATCCCCTTGCAACGAAAGAGCTCCTAGCTTGGATCCCCACGGATCCGCCCCGCCCCCCGGGTTCTCCCCATGGCGGAAAACAAAGGGGTTCACCCACCCCACCCACCCCAAATCTCCGGAGCCCCTCGCTCGCTCGCTTCCCCTTTCGGTCTTCTGCCTCCCTCCGAGGGCTCGGACCGCACAGAAAAGCCCAGACAAAGGGATGCGCCCCCCAGCCCGCCTTCTAGCAAGGGATCCTCGATCCCGCCGACGCCGACCCTCACCTGCATCGGCCTACAGCACCACGGCGGCTCCCCCCCTTCCCCGCACCGGGAGGGGCTTCCCACCGCTTCGACTCTCTTCAGGGCGATTCCTCCGTCAGCCCCGCCGCGGAGATCCGCGCCTCCTCCATGCCCGACCGCGCAATCTCAGCCGCCAGATCGGCTGCCTCGGGAACGTCCAAAGAGCCATCTGACTGCCGGGACGTGTAGTCCTCTTCCTTCCCGGTGTTTTGATGGCCGGCCAAAATCCAACCCACGCACATAAACAGTTACACGCGGGATTCTGGGTACTGTAGTCGTCCCACGCACCCCCCATTTTACGCATCAGCGATGATATTTTATCCGGTAGCCTAGAATTAAGCCACAACCAAATGACAGTCGCCGGCCTTATATTAACCCCGTGACGATCTGCAACTGAGCGTTGAATTTCCGATGATCAAACTTGTATCGTCCCCCCAAATATGCTTTTTTTTTTTTCAAGAGGCAACTGGACTTTCTGGTTTTTCTTTGAAGACGTTTCTCTTCTCTTCCAAGCAGCTTCTTCAGCTCTGACAGAAGAGTGGGGAATGGAAGGATTTACACTCCTTCTCCACCATCGAAAACAGGGAATGGAACTATTTTCCAAAGCACCTGAAGGCAGGACAAGAAACAATGGATGGAAACTAACCAAGGAGAGAAGCAGCCTGGAATTGAGGAGAAACTTTCCTAACGGTGAGGAGAATTAACCAGTGGAACAGCTTTGCCTTCAGAAGTTGTGGGTGCTTCATCACTGGAGGTTTTTAAGAAGAGACTGGGCAGTCATTTGTCTGAAATGATATAGGGTCTCCTGCTTGAGCAGGGGGCTGGACTAGAAGACCTCCAAGGTCCCTTCCAGCTCTATTCTGATTCTGATCCAGTCAGAGCTGAAAGAATGAGAAGGATGAGAAGCCAAAGGTTTTTGAAGAAAAACCAGAAAGTCCAGTTGCCTCTTGAAAAGGCACATTTGGGACAACCATGACCTGGATGACTGAGAAGCTCCATAGATATCAAACTGTGTAATCCTCATCTTGAAATTCCCAAGAACCCCAAAAGAATTTCCCACAATAGAATTGGTTAGTGTACATTTGTCCTGATTCTGAGAAAATGCCCGTTACTACAAGCCAAATTGTTTCCAAATCGTCTTTCTTTTTTAAAAAATAATGCTTTATTGATTTTTCCCATTTATACATAAACAGCGCTGTGACATTATATATACATTTATGTGTCCTATCCAAACTTACAATGCATAATACTTTCATACCCTCTTATTTATTATATACATTATTTACATTTTCTATTTTTATATCTATTATCTACCCAAATAAACCATGTTTCCCATACTGCGTTGTATTCTGTGTCTGTTTTCCCTTTTAATTCCATAGTTAATTTATCCATTTCCACACACACTAAATCTTTTTATACAGGTAGTCCTCGACTTAACGACCACAATTGAGCCCAGAATGTAGGTTACTAATTGCTAAGGTTTGTCCCAAATTATTTCCAGCTGTTAAGTGTGTCATTGCAGTGGTTAAGTTAGTGACACAGTTGTTAAGTGAACCTGGTTTCCCCATTGACTTGGCTTGTTAGGTCACAAAAGCTAATCACATGACCTCATGACACTGCAAAGGCCATAAATGAGTCAGTTGCCAAGCAGACAAATTTTGAAACCATTCCTGGACCCTCTTGCAGCGTAGATAGAAAGGGCGTTCTCGGGTAATTATACCAACGCCCATTTTATCTTCCAGAGACACGTTATATCTGTCAAGTATCCTCGCCTAAAAGATGGGCGGGCCAGCCAAGGGCTGGCTTTTTATAGTGGCAGACTCAGCTCTATGACATCAGAAGGAGGAGCTTAACCCATTCCTGGACTCTCTTGCAGCGTAGATAGAAAGGGCGTTCTCAGGTAATTATACCAATGCCCATTTCCCCATTGACTTGGCTTGTTAGGTCACAAAAGCTAATCACATGACCCCATGACACTGCAAAGGTCATAAATGAGTCCGTTGCCAAGCAGAAGAATTTTGATCACATGACCATGGGGAATGCTACAACGGTCATGAGTGTGAAAAATGGCCATAAGTCACTTTTTTTCAGTGCTGTTGTAACTTGGGGCATTCACTAAACGAAATGTTGCAAGTTGAGGATTAGCTGTATTTGAACATTTTGCCAACTAGAATATTCAAATTCTTTACATGGGTTATGCAGTTGATTTCCCATTTTTCTAATAAATGATTTAAAGGCTGGTAGTTTGTATATACAGGTAAGTCTCCAACTTACAATCATAATTAGGATCAGAATTTCCATTAAGCCAGGTTGTTAAATGAGACACACCCTCTTTTATGATTTTTGTTAAGTGAATCACTGCAGCCTTTAAGAAAATCCAGTTTCCTCCACTGACTTTCCTTGTTGGGAACTGATCGGGAAGTGCAATTGGCAATCGCACAACACTGCAACAGCCTTTGTAAAATACATGCCAGTCGCCAAGTGCCCAAATTTTGATCACATGACCACAGGGATACTACACTTGTAAGAGCAGTCACTTTTTTCCATGTCTGGTCAGTAAATGAATGGTTGTTAAAAGTCGAGGACTACCTGCATTGTGAAATACAGTACATGCCTGTGCATACGGTATATATGTATCCAGCTTCATTAGTGCACAGGATATCCCTCCAATCTCTTTCTCCATCTCCATTTCATTGACAAAGAAATTTTGTCTAAAACCTGTCAAACACTCCACATTTTTAGACAGTTTGTTCCACTTTTCCTTCTACCACCATCTATCTTCTATTTCACCAGTAAAATCCCAAAACCTGCTTATAACTTTACACTGAGGAGAAAAAAAACATCAATGGAGCTACATATTCTCAATAACGGGTACAGTTAAAATAGCTTCTGATTTTGACCAGAAAAATGTTTTCTGAATATTTAAGGTTTGAAATGTGTTAAAGCACCTGTCAGGCTGATTGTAAAAAGATGCAGGATTTCCCAGGAGGAATATTGAAACCGGAGCTCAATCTTAATCCAGAATATATTTATTGGCTGTTCCAACAAATATTTATCGCACGTGTATTATTGCAGGGCTGATTCACAGCAACAAAACAAAACCCCACCTGCAAATACACCAAACGCAGCACTTTGCTTTTCTGGTTTGTGTTGTTTTGCTGGTGGGTTATTCTGTTTTGACATTAGAACAAAAAATGAGGAGTTAAGTATGAAGTTTGTTTGTAGCTATTCTTTATTTAAAAAAAAAACAACAAACCACAATTAGGGAAAATACAAACACACACAAAAAAAGGACCCAGGACAGCAGGCCTAAGTGCCACCAGAGCAATTTTGAAGAGGACAGCATACACACTTCAACACACACTCAACCCACTCAACACTTTCGTTTTTCAGTCTCTCCCTCGTTTGGGGAAAGGAGAACATTCATCCTTCTTTACACTCTTCACGCTTCCCAGCTTGCAGACAGTAGTTGTGGACACCTCTTGTGTCCTTCCCTTATATTTCACCCAGCTCTCTCTTGGCCTCCCACCACCCCAAGGAGATGAGCCAGAGGTTTCTTTGGGGCAATGCTCGGGCCCAGGCCCCCACAGCAGCAGCAGCAGCAGCTCAGCACGCGACCCCCTCCTTGTGGGAGAAAACTCCAATGAAGCCTTCTTGGAAGCGGCAGTTGGGCGTGGACCAAGGAACTTTTTAAGAGGCTTGAGGGGTGGGAGAGAGGAGAGGAGAGGCCCCCAGATCTGCCCAACCAGCGTACGGTATACCCATCCGTCTTTCGGGCAGGGGTGGCCCCGAGGAGCGGGGGGGCGGGAGGGACATCCAAGTCCCTGGTTGGAAGAATGTCACTTCCAGGAATGTCTTCTCCGCCTTTTCCAGATTTCCCGCTAGCCCCCTCCGTGTTCCCCAAAGTAGAGGGTGCGAGGGGAAGGCCGCCGTGCCGTGGACAGAGTGGAGCGATGAGACCGCAACGTCGTGCGGGGGGTTTTCCCAGAAAAGGCCGGCGGGGACGGCTGGGTGCGGTTGTCGGATGGGGTGGTGCCTTGGCGCCTCAGGAAAGGGGGCACCGTGGAGCTCTTGATGTGGATAACGCGGGTGTCCATGACCTCGCAGTCGACCTGCATCATGACTTCGTAGCCCAGGGAGGAGCCGTAGAGGCTCTCTGGAGAAAAAAGAAAAGAAAAAAGAGACGCTGAAATGCAGCCTTACTTTTTGGAAGGAAGGCGGCCGCAGCCCAGCCTCTCCCCGAGAGGTTCGGTCTCTTTTACCGTTCAGAGCCATGGCCGGCATCACCAGGGACATTTTAGGGCGAGAGGTCTTGTTGTGGCTGATGGCAGGCAGCAGCAGGTGGTCCTAAGAAGAAAAGGAGACCTGTGTCAGGTAAGGCAGCAATGGCACTTTTGGGGTACCAGGGACCGGTTCCGTGGAGAGGTTTTTCCGTGGACCAGAGCAGGGGGGGGGAGGCGTGGTTTCGCATGCTGCCTGCATCCTGCGGATGGGACTTTTATGTTTGCCTGGACTGGTTTCTGGCACGCCACATACTTGGGGGGGTTGGGTGACCCCTGAGGTAAGGAACCAGATTATTGATAATTGATCCAGGCAGTGTGTTTATTGCCATTCATCTGTTTACAGGAATCTCACAAGATGAACTGCCCTCTCTAGTAGAACTAGATAAGCACTCCAGGGTTTATGGCAGGGGCCCCCAAACTTGGCAAACTTGAAGACTTGTGGACTTCAACTCCCAGAATTCTCCAGCCAGGAAGTCTTCAAGTTGCCAAGTTTGGAGACCTCTGATTTATAGGATTCTCTGTCACTTCCTCCCGTTCGGGGATTCCAGGGTAGCCAATCTCTTAACTACGCTCTTCTCCCCACTTTAGCTCCTGACTCCATCCCATCATGTGAGCTTTATGACTGACCCAGCAGCATTGGTCTCCTGGCACCAGAGAGCTTGTAAAATTGAAACTTCCCTCGGCACGAGGAGATAATTGGAGTGGTTCCCAGAGACTGGAACCACACCTTCTGCCACTTCCAGCAAGAAGAGGAGAGAAGGACCTAAACCAGGGGTGTCCAACCTTGGCAACTTTAAGACTTGTGGACTTCAACTCCCAGAATTCCTCAGCCAGCTTTGCTGGCTGAGGAATTCTGGGAGTTGAAGTCCACAAGTCTTAAAGTTGTCAAGGTTGGACACCCCTGACCTAAACGATATACTGTATAACCCAGAATTTTCACTGTTAAACAGAGTAGATTTTCTTAAGAGGAACCACCGCTTCTCATTGGAGACTCCAACTTTCCCAACAGGCTTGCCTCACTTTCCTTCATTTAAGTTCTTGGCTTTCTAAAGGAGCTATAATTTATTTCCTACCTAGAGAGACTAGAGACATCGGCATATTCTCACACTTCAAAAGGAATTCCCTATTTGCTTCTCTCCCTCTGCATGCTTCCCGTTGCCTGTTTTTCAGCACAAGAATTTCGGCCTACCTCTTCAGTATGTGAAAGTTTCCTATATTGCTATCTTAATTTTTCCTCGCAAGGGTTTTAGCAAAAGCTGGACTCCCAACACACTGGCTCGGCCTTCATAAAACCAACTCCTAAACTTAATAAAATAACTACTGTTTACAAAGCTTTCTCTGCAGTTCAACAGCACTGCTGTAACGGTTATGTGGGAATAACCTTGAGAAATGAAGGGAGGAGATGCTGCCTAGAAGCAGGGAGTCTCCAAATAGGGCAATTTTAAGACTTGTGGACTTCAACTCCCAGAATTCCCATGCTGGCCAGGGAATCCTGGGAGTTGGAAGTCCACAAGTCTTAAAGTGGTTAAGTTTGGAGACCTCTGGCCTAGAGAACGATCAGATAAAAATGGGGGAAGCCCACAACTGAAAAAGGGGCAGAGAAAGAAACTTGAACAGAAACCCAATCAAGCAGTGAAAAAAGACAGCTGGGGATTTGTAATTTCATGCTTGCTCAAGATTCTGTTAATGTAGCTATGCAATTAAGTAGAATTAGTTCATCCTTGGTTTCCTGGACTGGTTTATTTGGGAGGCTGAAAGAATGCAGACAGCTCTTCACTCACCCTGCGGAAGGACACAACGTAAAAAGTATCCTCTCGGCGGTCAATGGCATCCATGAAGTCATGCTCTGTATGATCGGGATGATGATACACCTGCAACTGTCTCAGAGAATCCCTAAGAGGAGAGGAAAAAAACAAGACACAAAGCATTTCTTTCCCTATCCTGACACAAAGCACGTAGGGTACCACATTGGAGCCTGAAATGGAGATGGAGAGAGAAAAAAGGGGGCTCAGTGATACATAGCTTAGAAAAGAGAGCAACAATTATTGTAGAAGATGATCAGGCTAAGGCGGAGGGAGGGGTCAAACACGTCATCAGTCTCGAGTCCCTTTACGCCCACAAGAGATCTAAATCCACCCCACTTGAATTCCATTGACTCTTTTCTCTACCACTAATTTGCTTTGACCGTTAGTAGTTCAGGTTCTTGTAGAGAGCTTAACCTTGTAATAAACCTATATATTTCTTTGAATTGCAGGCAGGATTCCTGATTTTCTGCACTTGACAACTATTTGTCTCTTCCATGTTTCTATTTGCCATAAAGAAGAGGAGCTATTCTCCAAAGCATCTGAGGGCAGGACAAGAAGCAATGGGTGGAAACTAATCAAGGAGAGAAGCAACCTAGGACTAAGGAGAAATTTCCCGACAATGAGAACAATTAATCAGTGGAACAATTTACCTCAAGTTGTGTGTGCTCCAACACTGGAAGTTTTTAAGAAGAGATTGGACAATCATTTCTCTAGGGTTTCCTGCCTGTGCAGGGGGTTGGACTAAAAGTCATCCAAGGTCCCTTCCAACTCTATTTCATACTGGCAGCTGTCTCAAGAAAGGTTCAGGAGGCCAACTAAGCGGGAACGATAATTATGCCCTCCTTGAAATAACTGGAAAAAAAGAGATAGGATCTCCCACACTACGGATCACTGCAATAATTTTCTCTGCTACACATCCGAGTGGAACGAGCAACTTGGATACTACTGTAAGGAATCTTACCGCTTTCAACATAAAACAAGAGGGAAAACCCACAAGTGGTCAGCAAAGAGTAGAAGAAACTACAATCTTCCCTTTGGGATGAAAACTCTAGGCAAAATCCTCAGAGAGAAGGCAAGAGAATTTGCCACAAGAGCAACTTACCCCTCGGGGTATTTGGGGGGACTGGCTGGAACATAGTGGGAAGGGCTCGGAGACTTCTTTTGTGGCTTCTCCTGAAATCCCAAAGACATGGTTTGTAGATAAGGATGGGAGAGATGCCTAGGACAGGCACCAGGATGTCTTAAATTTTAATTACCCCTTCTTTTTTTTTTTTTTTTCTTATTCACAAGCTACCGGATACTCCTTGCTCAGCTTTTGGGAGTCCTTCTCAGTGCCCATTTTCCTTCCCCTCAAGACGTTGTCCTGTCCCACCTGGTTGCTCTGAGCTGCTTTGCGAGTTTGTAAAGGTTTCCGCCGGTTGATCTGGTGTCGTCGGACCCAGCCGCTGAGCTCATCTGCCAACCTGGAGGTGGGAGAGGAAGCGATGGAGGATTATCTTATCGACCTGCAAGCCTCTAAACCAGTGTTCCTCAACATGTGAAATTCTGGGAGTTGAAGTCCGCCCGTCTGAAGTTGCCAAGATTGAGAATCACTGCTCGAAACTAACAGCTGAGGAGTATCCACGACTTCTTCCGCAGGACCTACCGGAGCGATTCAGTGCGGTTGAATTGGCGGCAATCTGAAGCGAGGAACAGCTCGTCCAGGTCCCTCAACATGAGGTCCTTCATGTCTGAGAAGGGAGTTGACAAGTTCCTGAACATGGGAAAAGGAGAAAATTAGAGGTCGTCCACAACTTGTGGGGAGGGTTGAAGGATGTGTGTTTGTGTTTATTTTCATGGTCATGATGTGCACTGAAGATGGGGCTTGATTTCGTTGTACGAGGTGCAGTGACAATAAACTAAACTAAACTAAACTTACAAACAGTTCATTTAGTGACCATTCAAAGCAGTGGTGGGATTCAATTTTTTTTTTACTACTGGTTCTGTGTGCGTGGCCAGGTGGTCATGTGACTGAGTGGGCCTGGCTATGTGGTGCTTTTTTCCCACCCTTTCTCAGCACCCCTCCCCCACACCCTGTTTTTGGCCTACTGGGCCTCAGGGAAGCCTCCTGGGCGCTGAAAAAAGAAACATTTTGAAGCCTTCCGAGGAAAGTACAACAGTGAGGGGGGGGATCAGCTGTGCTGCATGATTTAGATTAGCTAGGAAGCAAGAAATCCAATGATTTCCTGCTTTCTAGCTAATCTAAATCATGCAGCACAGCTGATCGTCGCCCAGCTGATCATCGGACATTTGTTTTTACTACTGGTTCAGCCAAATGGTTGTATTTTTTTTTACTACCGATTCGCCTGAACTGGGCCGAACCGGTAGAATACCACCACTGGTTCAACGTTACAATGGCACTGAAAAAAGTGACTTATGAACATTTGTCACAGTTGCAACCTTTGCAGCATCCCCAAGATCACGGGGTCCAAATTCAGATGCCTGGCAACTGGCTCATGCTTATGACCACAGCTATGTCCCAAGGTCACATGACCCCCTTTTGCGACCTTTTGACAAGCAAATGGGGAAGCCCAACTCAGTTAACACCCGGGTTTCTAACGTATCACCTGCAGTTAACAACTGTGGCAAGAAAGGTCATAAAACGGGGCAAAACACGCTTTAACAAATGTCTCACTAAACAACAAAAAATTTGGGGCTCCGTTGTGGTCGTAAGTGGAGGGCTACCTGTATGGTCAAAATTCTCAGCCATTGAACAGGCAACGCTGGGCAGAAAGAAACCCACAGCCCTCAGTTGCAAACAAGAACCACTTGCTGCAAAGTGTTTCTCAACAGGTGTGGACTTCAACTCCTAGAATTCCCTAGCCAGACATGCTGGTTCATGACCGCATCAGTATCACAATACGCAAGCTGCCCTTGGAGCATTTAGTCCTACAAGTAAGTCATCGTTTAAAATATATATATATATATATATATAAAGACAACTGCACTCCTGTCAGCCCTTCAAGGCAGTCCAGACAAGAAGCACCAACCATGAGTATTAACACTATTTCGAGTGTAAGGGTACAAGAGCAGAATCTTGCAGAACTGAAAGTGCCTTTTCCCTCCCTTATTTTAACTTTCCTCAAAACGGGAGAGGGTCACTTCTGATGCTTTCTGCATCTTCCACTTTCCTTCCCACATAAAAATAAAGGTTTCCCCTGTCCAGTTGTCTCTGACTCAAGGGGTTTTGCTCATCTCAGTTGCTTAGCAAAGCGAGTCACAGCATTATCGGCAGACACTTCCATGGTCTATTTATACTGTACTGTACTATACTATACTATTACTACACTACACTACAAAATACACTATACTATACATTATACTATACTATTACTATGCTATACTATTACTATACTACCGTGTTTCTCATATAATAAGGCCAGGTCTTATTTTTTTTTGAGCCCCCAAAAAATGGCTAGGCCGTCTTTTCGGGGGTGACTTAATTCCACCCCCCTTGCATCTTCGGGCGGGCGGGTGGCGACAGCTTGGATGTTGACCTCGGCGTTGGTGGGGCACTTTGTATCGGGGTCAACGCAGGCAGCACCATATCCGGGTATGCAACAAAAGTACTTCCTAACGGCAAGGCCCCCCCACCATTCCCCCCCATTTCGCATGTTTTAATATAGGCCTTGATTTGGGTGGAGGGGCTTAATTTCATTTCATGCCTATAAAACATGCTGGGACTTCCTATTGGGGGAGGCCGTATTGTTGGAGAAACAGGGTATATACTATACTATACTATACTATTACTATACTATTACTATACTATTACTATACTGTACTATACTATACTATACGCCGAGGCGGACAGAATGCTGTTACCTTCCCACCAAGTGATACCTATTTATCTACTCGCATTTGCAGGTATTCAATCTGCTAGGTGGGCAAGAGCTGGGAGCTGGGGCAAGTTAACAGCTGAGCCACTGCATCCCTTTCCTTCCCACATATCATTACAATTACGATGTCTTTCATCTGGTTGAGCAGGAAGATACTGCAGCTTTAAAAAAGAAAACCAAAAAAACCAGGATCATTCCAGCATCAATGGCACTCTAAATCAATGTTTCTCAACCTCAGCAACTTTGAGATGGGTAGACTTCAGCTCCCATAATTCTTTAAAGTTGCTGAAGTTCAGAAACAATGTAGGGAAATTGCGGCCAGCTGTTTCTCTTGGCACATTATTTCACCTCACACTTTCTGCATCCAAATTACCTGAATTGGGCCTTGCCTGGCCTTGCCAGGGTCTCCTCTTGCTGTTCCTCCTGCTCCTCTTCTGGCATTTCAAGAGCTTCTTGTGTAATGCTTAGAAGATGCCTCTGGCCTGGGCCAGACTCCGGTTCCTGCTTGGGCTGAGACACATTGGCAACTTTGCGCTCAGTGATGCTGGAGAGATTTTAAAACATGGAATCAGGTCTCAGCCTCTCAGATATTTCATACAGAATTATTCCTGGCCTACATAGTCTAGTGAACTGCCTCCAAACTACCATCCTTTTGTAAAAATCAAGCGCAAAAATGGGCTGGAGTAGTTATTGGATCACTCCAATTCTTCCTGAATCTGTGGGGACAAGATCATGTGAAGAAGACACAAGTTTGTCCAGTATTCTCATAACTATCAAGAAAGAGGTAGCATAGCAGAAAAAACAGGGTCTATGGGTTGCAGCAGGGATGTGCAAGGATACAGAGGACCAAGCAAACTCTCATAAAGCCACAAATAAAAGTGAGAAAAATGTGTATCACTTTAAAGGCTGAGCTTTTGGGGACCAGAGTCCATTTGCCAGAACATAAAGTGAGCAGGGGGAAGAAGCCAGAGAGGGACAATGAATTATTAACATAGCTGAGGTATATATTTTTTAAAAAAATACAGACTTTAAATCTATAGCAGTGCTTTTCAATCCTGGGCAACTTTTTATATGGGTAGATGTCAACTCCCAGAATTATTCCCTAGCGAAGCATGCAGACTCGGAAATTCTGGGAGCTGAAGTCTGCACATCTTAGTTACCAAGTTTGAAACACCCTGGGTTTACAGACTCCAAAGACATGGAACAGCACTTCAACACAGGATTCTCTAATGTGAGAAAAAATATTTTTAAAAATAAAAAAATTAAGCAGCTTTTAATTTAGAAAATGAATGAAAACTAAAAAGCTTAAAAAATCAGGCAGCAATATACTGTAGGCTGTTGGAGATGACTTCAACATAAATGTAACATAACATAACATAACATAACATAACATAACATAACATAACATAACATAACATAACATAACCACAGACTTCAATGGATAATTAGAACTGTAGAAAAAACAATTGTTATCAATCTGCCTTCCATTGAGGACCAGTATACTGCACAAGTCAAAAAGAGGGATGTGAAATATCTACAAACCCCTCACATCCTGGACATAAATTGTTTCAACTTCTACCCTCAAAACAATGTTATAGAGCATTGCACATCAGAACAACTAGGCACAAGGACAGTTTTTCGGGCATTGTCATCACTCTGCTAAACAACTAATTCCCACAACACTGTCAAAGTATTTACTAAGACTGTATTACTATTCTTCTTCTCATCCTTCTTACAACCTATCTCCTTTTCTATTTGTGACTATAACCTTGTTGTTTGTATCTGTATGATTTATATTGTTTTAGTTTCCTAATATGATTTATGTTGATTGCTTATTTAGTATGCTATGACTATCACTAAGTGTTGTATCTTATGATGCATGACGAATGTATTCATGATTATGATCATGATTTATCACTTATATCTTTTATGTACACTGAGAGACAAATTCCTTGTGTGTCCAATCACACTTGACCAATAAAGATATGAATGGAATTGGAATTGGAATTCTATTCTATTAAATTCCATTCAGCAGGGAGGGTTAATACGTTATCAGTTTAGAGTCCTAAGGTTCTCACAAGAAACCAAAGTCCAGCTCTCATGAATTCCATTGGCGCTTTTGCTAGCACCAATTTAGCTTGACCATTAGTAGATCAGATTCTTGCATATAGGTAACATGATATAAACTGAATTCTATTCCTATTCCTGGTTTCTTGTGCCTGACATGAATCTGGTCTACTAATAGTCAAGCTGAATTGGCGCTTAGATAAGGGTCAATGGAATTCATAGGGGGCTGGACTTAGGTCTCTTTGGGGAATCTTAGGACTCTAAACTTTAACCCCACCCTCATGTGTACTTGCTCATCTCCTATATAGTCTCCTATATAGCTCCATAGAAGTGAGTTCAACAGACAGGCAATATTCTTCTCAGAAGGTTTACATGAAAAGAAATCCTTTGGAGCCATTTTATTGAACAAATAGTGACATGTCTGAGGGACCATTGTCTATGCATACCTACAGCAGATGAAGCTGAACTGTCCCTGCAGTTCAACAACTTCAAAGAGCTTCCAGACAGAGAATGATCAGCAACACAACCTCACAACCTAAGCTGAGAAAGGAACCCCGCAAAGCGCCAGGAAGTCTCACCTGACAGGCCCAAAATTGAAGGCTATGAAGAGCAGCACAACCATGACGCAGATCACTTTTCGGTTCCCAGAGCCAAACTTCAGGTCGCTGTTCTATATGGGAAGACAGGCGAATCATCAGGCATCACAACACATCGCATTCAAAATTTACAGCTCCTTCTAATGGAATGGCCTGATTGAATATTTTGGCTTCTCCCAACTCCTGGCTGAAATGCTGAACCAGAGCAACTAATTGCTAAGTTATCCTGAGTGATATTGTACCATCGAGTTGATATTGGCTCTTAGTGACCACATGGATAGATTTTCTCCAGGACAATCTGCCCCCAACCTAGTTTTTCAAGTCTTACAATAGTGCACCTAAATTATCCTGCTAACGGCCATCAGAATTGGAGAAATGAAACCTGCCAGAACAAAAGGGTCATATCAGCATTCTCAACAGGACCCTAAGGTCTCCAAATATATGGGATATGTTTCAAAACATGAAGGCACAAGCACCTAGAACTGGCCAGCTCAATAGTAAAAGAATAATACTCTCTATATATCCTATCAGTAAAAGAAAAAATGAGGAATTAGGTGACTGCACTCATATATAATATTAAAGTGATTTGTTTGGTTTGTGGGTTAATGTACCGTATTAATTTTGTAAATGGTATAATTTTTAAGACATCAAAAATACCAGTAATCCTCATTTTTTGGCCAGTTGCTTAGGGACTGGTTGAAGTTTACAATGGAGAAAAAAATACTTATGAAATGCTTATGAAAAGAATACTTCAAAAATACTTATGAAGTTCTGACAGCCAAGCGCCCCCGGTCACCTGATCACATATTGGACACTCAGCAATCAACCTACATTACGGCCATTTGCAGCTTCCCATGGTCACGTTACCACAATTTACCTCATAAACAATTTCATTTATACAAATAGGGCCTGCAGAAGCATAATTTTCACTCTGATATTAATTGTGGCAATGTTGCGTTTTAAACTAGCCATGATTAATTATATCCAAATTTTCACACCCATACTCCCCTTCCTTTAGCTTTCTGAAAACCCCACATTTGCAGATCCCATTTTAGCAATGCATCTAAGATTTGACTTGCCAGCCACTATCATTAAATTATGCTTGCTAAAATATGAACTGAAATATGAACTGAAATATGAACTACCCTGCAAAGCTGCCCATAATGAAGATAAGTTGATCTTGATGTCAATCCTCCTCAGCCTTTCACTTGTCTTTTACTTGATACCGCTGCCAAACCTGCTTTTCCATCGATACCAGAGTAAAAGGTGACATTGCTCCCCGCAGCAAGAGAAGACAATGTGGGATGTGAGAAAGAGGAGAAATCGCAGTGAAATTAAGGAAATTAGGCGTTTGTGTTTTTCCTTTCCCCTCGGGACTGGATCTAGAAAGTTGTCGTTTTAACATGATTGCTCCCCTTCTTCTCTTCCCACCCCCAACCTCTGTTTCGTCTTTAAAGAGAAAAAGACACCCATTCTGCTTTATTGTATCTGACATAGTGGGCTTTAGTTCAGAAGCTGATGTCACTCAACAGGCAAGTCCTTTCGGAAAACGCCAGGCCCTGCCTGGTCTTACCTAACGCTGCTTGCCAGGGATCTGGCAGGAAAGAAGGAGTTCCAGATCCTTTTTCTTTCTAGCCTCTCCACCTGCCTTCCCGAGTCCATCCAAGGACGCGCCTGAAAACCAGGTTGATTCTGGGTAACGCCTAAGCTCCAGAGGCGGGTCCGATCAGTCCCTTCGCCCAGCTCCACAAAAGGTGAAATCGCCAGCAAAGCAAAACAAACGGAAGGAAGAAACCGAGCAAGCCGGGTCAAGAGCTGCGCTACCTCTAGCTGAGCCTTAGCGGTAGTAGAGACCCACATCCCACCTCCGCCCCACCTCAGCGAGAGGGAGCCGGCCGGATTGCGGGCGTAATCCCTCCCTGGCAGAGCTACGGGTAACCCGACGCTCAAGGCTACAACTGAATGCAAAGTCCCCGCTCTGAGATCTGCAGCTAATTTACGAGGAACCCTTTGCAATTCGCCAGCGCCTGCTATGATCTCAAGGAGAGGGAGAAGCGAGCCTCCTCACCAACAAGGCGAAGAATATACCGATTTGCCGGCGTATAAGACGACCCCCCACTTGGAGGCATGTTTTTCAGGGCAAAAAAGTCGTCTTATACACCGGCAAATACGGTACATTACGGCCATTTGCAGCTTCCCATGGTCACGTTACCACAATTTACCTCATAAACAATTTCCAGCCAAAAACGTCCATTGCAGACAATAGGTTCACTTAACGAGGCTGTGGTAAATGGCTGCAGATTCACTTAATGATCAGAACAAAAAATGTTACAAAATTGAGTCAGTCCTATGCTGACCTGGTTAATGACCAGCATGAGCTACAACTGTAATTCTGCGCTCACTTAGGACAGAGGTTCCCAACCCCCAGGCTACAGTTCTGAACCAGGCCGCAAAAATGGTGAGTGCGTATGTGCACACGCAGTTCCATTGACGCGAATTGCAGGCCCTCTTGCTTGCATGCAAAGCTCAATTTGTGTGAGCTTGCGCAAATGGAGCTGTGCACATTCACGCATGCACCTGCCGCTCGCACCGCTCGCACAATCATTCCTTCGTATACACACACACACACACACACACATCAGGCGGCCTAGCTGGAAAGGATGGGGACCACTGACTTACCGTTATAACTCGAGATCTGTCTGTAAGGAAATCTCCCTAGCTCAGTGAAAAAGAAAGGTGGAGAATGAACCAAAATAGATTTTTCCAGAGATATATGGCTAGCTTGCTAATATTCTGAACCACAGCGTTTCAGCTGTGAGGTAGATGTAAGCAAACATAGCAATCTTCTGTTGCATACCCCATTTGAAAATCTAAAAGTTCTCAGCTAGCATCCCCACGACATGGAAGCTAATCATGACAATGTGCTTTTTTTAAAGAAAGCCACAAGTCTCCTTCCTAGTGGAAGGGCTCACCTCGTCCAGGACACCATCTAGCCGGCGCCGAAGGAGAGCATTCTCACGCCGTAGCCTCTCATTCTCTGCAAGGGCCTCTCGCAGCCGGGATTCCAATCCTTGGAGGTATTCCTTCTTTTTTCGGCGGGACTGACAAGCTGATTCACGATTTTTTATCATCCGCTGCTGCCTTTTCAAGACCTTGATCTTTAACAAATCAGTAGGGAAAATAATATATTCATATCCATAGTATAAAAGAAAAAAGGACACATTTTCTTTTCTGTGCTTGTTTTCTGAAATTCAGTTCTACGTTTTGCATCAAATGTAGGTCACATAGAGCTCTTTGCATCCTCCAGAATCTCTGCTGAACTTTAGTTCAATATTCTGATTTGTTCACTAAGTAAAACTTATCCTGTTTATCTTGTTTCCTCTCCTGCAACAACAATTAGCAACATGTACTGTAAATTTCCAAACTGTTGCTACTGTACTTATTGTTATGGAGATCATTAAAATGTAGGAGATTAACAGAATCCCATGGCTATTCCAGATATCACCTGCCTGTAAAACTGCCCATGTGGAGTCCTTGATGATCAGTGAGCTTGGTTATTTGCAGACATTTCAATACCTGACTAGGTACCATCATCAGCATCAGTGAGTGTAGGGTTTGCTTTCCTGATTTCTGTTTCAAGCAGAAAACAATATTCTAATCAAGGAACTGCCAAGGCGGGAAAAAACACATCTCCACCAACATTGGTAGGGCATGATAATGTTTATAAACAAACAACAAACTTCACTACAACACTGATGATGTTACCAAACATCTGGAGGCAAATAAACCAAGTTCATAAAGCTCCAAGGACCTCACATTTCATTGCCGAGCTACAGAGATTCTCTTCTATTGGAATCTGTCCAGGATTTGATGTCGCTGGAAGAGAAAACGCTCTGGAACTAAGGATTTCAAACTTACATCAATCTCTTGGTTGCAGGGTCCTATCTGTGCTGGCGCAGGGATGATAGTTTTAGCTTCTGGCTTGGGGATTGAGGGGGCTGGTTTAGGCGAGAGAACCTCCTTCACTGGAGACTGAACCTTGATCAAACCAGACACTGGGAGATGCAGCAGCTCAGATTGGGAAATCACAACACTCTGTGCTGGAACTAAGGCAAAAAAAAAAAAAAAAGCCACAATCCTGCTTCACATATACCGTAATCTTCAGATAAGAAAACAAAAGTTATTTCCTCAGAATGTCCTACACCCATCCAAAGCGAAGAAACCCATCAACCATCGCATATGATGTTTCCAGTCTGTACACATTCAGCTACTGGAAACTGCTCCATTAATGTCCAAAAATAAAGTCCTCCTGGTCAGCTTACCTGAGATTCCAGGGTTGACACTCTGCGATTGGGTTACAGGTACTGACTGCAACAAGATGGTCTTACTGGAAGAGGTGGCTGGCTGTCCTGGGACAGTGGTCACCACGACTGGCTTTGGTTGAATGGGGGGTTTCCGACTAAGGATGCTCTCTGTTTTATTGGGAGCTGCTGGTTTCCCTAAAAGAGAATTGAGCACTCAAAACAACCTGTAAGAATCTATTAAACTCTTACTCAATTAATTGTATTGATGAAGCCACTTTGACTTGGGAAAGACTCAGCTATTATTACCCTGAAGGAGGAAAAAAAACAGAACAGGAAATAAATGAGAGATCATATATTTATTGCTCCCTTTTTTCAATGATTTCAGTTCTGACACTAATTATGCCCGTATTATTTATCTACTTCAAATGAGGCCATTTGATAGCTTTCCTTTTAACGAAAAAAAAATGAAAGAAAGGAATGCACAAACTTATAAAAGAAACATTAAAAAGGAAACAAAACATATAAAATATATATGTATGGAGATATATAACATTTATGCAATCTGTTATCAGAAGTACTTAACACGGTAACTAAAAAAAGTCTTAATTGAAAATTAGATTTTTGCTAACAAATCATGAACATTCACTAACATTCCAACTAGTGTGGGTGAGGGGCTAACTGTTACGATTTAAATTATAAAAGCTGATGTGCAAATACAAAATGTTGGTTTTGCTCAGAAAACTAAATTCAAGGCCAAGAACTGGAAGGGCAACGCGGAGAATGTGAAAAATCTGTAGGGGACATCAAGGCTCAGACATCAAGTAAAAGAACAGAACATGATGTTTCTTTCTATTTAAAGCAAATACTTTAATATTTGTGCTTGTTTGCATGTCACTTCCTTTCTTAAAATAAACTAAGAGAAGCTTTGGGGGCGGGGGAATCTTGAACTCAATTTTTTGGAATAATATGGAAAGGATTTTCCTTTGACATTTTCTTGGACATCTTTCCCCATTTTTTTTCCTAATGGGCTTTACAGATCTGGAATATTTTCTGGCAGTTTCTCTTGCAAAAGCAATTACCTAAACTCTTTCTAAACTGTTCAAGTGGAAGTCAGGGACATGGGCAATTCACATAATGGAGATCACACAAAGTATCCATCAAGAGAAACGTCTCCTCAAAGGTCTCATCCCCACCCAGACAGGAAAGCTAAAGAGAAGGGGAGGATAAATAATATCTGAACAGAACAGACAAAAAGAAAATGGCATATTGTCACTAACAAACAGGTTAGTTCATTATACATTATTTACCTTTACCATTATTGCCAACATTCAGGAAGATTTTTTTTTTTTATGCACAGGACACTACAGCACCAGAATTTGTGTCTTCTTCATTGATTATGAGCACCAATGCAAGCTTTGAAGTCTATCTATGGTTACTAAATGCTTGCTGCTACACAATTCTCCCCAGCATACCTGTCTCGGAAGCCGGGACCACGTTTATGTGTACAGTTCCAAAGGGAGGTAAAAGGACATCTCCAAACATGCACGGAGGGGTTGGAGGATGCTCTGTTTTTACTCCAATCACATCATCTGGTCCAGCGACCTGAAAGAAAAATGAATGTCTCAACAGAAGCATTAAGTTTTCTCCATTCTGATGCCTCTCAAGCATCTGTTTAAAAAAAAAAAAAACCTTCCCCTTTTAAAGTAGGGCATTTATATGTTTTACGGGATTGTTTTTATTTACTATTTCTGGCAATTTTTGATGACAACTAGTATCTCCAACTGTGTAAGCCCAGACTCTCTCCTGTTCAGACAATAAGAATGAACTTTTGAAAACTGGGTATTTCAAAAGGAATTCTTTATTCAAAAAGGAAGATATCCAGGTGGTATTCATAGCCGGGTCTAATATGCCTCCAGGCATGCGGCTTAGATAAAGGGAGTTAGAACCCCTCCTCTTAGTCCCGTGTGGATTTCATCAATACAAAGAAGCAACATGTTATTCTCCCCCCCACACCTTTTCTAGGAAGGTAGTTGAGAAGAGATTCCCAGGAAGTTTCTTTCTGAGCTGAAATTTTTATGGCCCCTTCTCCTTTTGCTATCTCTCCAAGAGGTGACAAGCTTCCAGGCATCTGGGCTCCAGTCCCCCAGTTGTAAAATCGTGTGCAGGTTATACAGATTCAATACAAGAATTAAGATATTCAGATTACACCAAAAAGGATTACTTGTATCAAACACCACCACCCTTCTTCTTCCATTGAAGAATGGCGGATACATGGATCTGACAAACTGGTTATATGGAGTAAGGGGGGACTTTCTTCGCTATCATGGGGCCTTGTAAAATAAACAACTGGGGGTACATGGAGTTTACAACTGCTCGTTTAGCAACCATTTTCAGTGGCTACAGTGTATGAAAACAGTGTCATTTGGGTTCTTGGCAACTGGCATGTACAGTATTTGCAATAGTTGCAGCATCCCCGGGTCATGTGTGCCCAGATTGAAATCTTCCCAACCAGCTTCCGGCAAGCAAAGTCAATGGGGAAAGTTAGATTCACTTAAGGACCGCAGGATTCATTTCACTGCAGTGATTTGCTTGAACAATATGGCCAAAAAAAAAAAAAGGTCATAAAATCAGTTCGGCTCGCTTAACCGTCTTGCTTAGCCATGGAAATTCTGGCCCCAGTTGTGGTCGTTCATCGTCAGCTACCTTTATGGGTGTTATCATTTGGCCACTGGGGTTGTCTACCAAGAGGTCTCTGAGAAGACCTACCTGCTCTGAGAGTTCGGCCGAAGAGGAGCCTGCCGCAGAAGAATCGGAGGAGGCCACAGATGAATCGGAGCAATGAGATGAGGCAGGGGAGACGGGCTCAGACTTGACTTGCAACTCTGAAAAAAATGAGAATGACTTGAGACACTTTCACCACCAGCCTGCTGATCCAAGACAAAAGGAAACTGATTGTTAAGTACTCCCTCTTTGAATCTCACAGTAGAGTAGAGTAGAGTAGAGTAGAGTAGAGTAGAGTAGAGTAGAGTAGAGTAGAATAGAATATAGAATGGAAAGAATAGGGAATGGAACGGAACAGGAATAGAATTCTTTATTGGCCAAGTGTGACTGGACACAGAAGGAATTTTTCTCCAGTGCACAGGCTCTCAGGGCATATAAAAGCAACGTGATAAATCATGATCATAGCCATCATAAAAATACATTCATCATAAATAACCAACATAAATCATACTACCGTGTTTCTCACAAAATAAGGCCGGGCCTTATTTGTTTTTGACCCCCGAAAAAACGGCTAGGCTAGGGGTGACTTAATTCCCCCCCCCTTTTGCATCCTCGGGCAGGTGGGCGGCGACAGCTTGGATGTTGACCTCGGCGTTGGTGGGGCACTTCGTATTGGGAGACCTTCCGCCATTGCTTTCCCTTCTCTCCGTGCTGCCGCGGCGTTTAGAGCAACGCCGCGGCGTTTGGCGCAGCCAGCCAGGGCTCCTCCCTGCAACTAGTTGCCATCAGTGATAGCGCTTACCCATCCGTGGACAGGGAGGCAAGACGACGGCCTGCGCCGCGTCCTCCTCCGAGCTGAGCCCCGCCAAGTGAGCGCCTCTACCCGATGCCTGTGCCACTGCAGTGTTTGGAGCTGCCGGCACATTTGGAGATGCGTGGGGACGGGGATGGGCTGGGCGAGGGGTTTAAAGGACGGGCGGCTTCAGGCTCTCTCTGCCGGACCCACCGCCCAGGGAAGCAGCGCTGCCGTCGCCTCGCCTCCCTGTCCACGGACAGGTGGGTGCTATCATTGCCTTGGGCAGCCTCTCCTGGTGGCCCCTTCGGGTTCGGGCTGGAGGGACTTGGGAAGGAAGCCAAGCTCAGGTCGGCCCGGCTCTTTCATTTGGCAGCCTGGCACGCACCCGCGGCTCGCTTTCCTGGCTCTGCCCAGCCCGCACAGCTCTGGCGCGGCCCTGGCAGGATGAGTAGAGGGCCCGGCCGGGAGGCGCTCACTGCCTTGGCGAGAGCTCCACCGCCGGGCAGGAGGACCCGCCTGTCAGCTGTGCTGGGCGCCCCAGGCAAAACTCTTTGCGCTCTGCCTAGCGCCAGGCAGGGAAGGCGGCTGGGCACTTCTCCCAGGGTGGCCCGATCCTGCGCTGTGGCCGCGGGAAATTCGCCTCCCCACGTGGGGTTGGCCTGCCCTCTCGGGCAGGGGAGGCTTTGTCGTACCAGTAGTAGGATGTCATTTTTAAAAGAATTGGCTTTGCCTTCGAAGGCGAAGGGAAGGTGGCGACAGGAGTGCCTGAAGCCGAGTGTCTCCGCCGGGCTCCAGTTGCAGGGAGGAGCCCTGGCTGGCCATGCATGGCTGTGCCAAACCCCAGCAGCACGGGGAGAAGGGAAAGCAACGGTGGCGGAAGATCTCCCGATACGAAGTGCCCCACCAACGCCGAAGTCAACGCAGGCAGCACCATATCCGGGTAAGCAACAAAAGTATGCTATGACTTCCTATTGGGGGAGCCCGTATTGTTGGAGAAACACGGTAGGATACCAAACAAAACAATATAAATCATAAGATAGAAGCCGTCCTCCCCACCTGCAATTTCTAAGGCCAGCCCTAAGTGCTGAATCCCAAGGAAGCCATCTAATCCCATTCAGCTTCAACTACCATGCCACCAATTTCCTCCATCAGGGCCAGCAGATGAAGCAGATCTCTCATTCTTGTCACCTGAAAGGCTCTATAACCCTCTGAAGGCATGATGAGGCAGCTATGCTTCCTGCTTATAACACCTAAAGGTGAAGTAAAACTCTACAACAGCAAACCCAAATAAGAGAAACTGTCAGACTTCTTGCTTTGTTTCACCCAAGAACTGAATGCCATGGTCATTTCCCCCTTCTATGAATTATAAAAGAATCTGATTATCCACAGATTCACATTTCTTCTGTCTTGATTCAAAAATCAAGGCATGGAAGAAACTAACAAGTAACTTTGTGATCAGAAATTAACCACTCTGCCGATTGCTACCGTGTTTCTCCAACAATACGGCCTCCACCAATAGGAAGGCCCAGCATGTTTTTTGGGCATAAAATCAAATTAAGCCCCTCCCGCAAATTTAGGCCTATCTTAAAATATGCAAAATAAGGGGGAAGGGCGGAGACTTGCCATTAGGAGCGCCGGCGGGCAGGAATTCCTCGCCACCAGCCGCTCCTAACGGGCGATCATGGCGAGCGTGGAGAGCTCCCTACTCCCACCAAACACCTTTGCTGCAGACACCTTTGCACCCGCCGCTGTTGCTTTCCTTCTGCCCATTCCGCTGCCACGTTTGGAGCTGGCGCTTCCGTGTTTGGAGTGCCATCGCCATTTGGAGCTCCAAACGCGGAAGTGGCAGCTCCAAACATGACAGTGGGCGATCTTTTTATTTTGGTCCACGGGAAGTTCAGAGCGAGCAAGAGAGGGAGACTGCGATGCCTCCATCCGAGATGGCAGCCTCACTAGTGGATCACAACGTGGCTGGAAGCCCAGTCGGCGGGATACGATGGCAATCTTTTTGGAGAGAGAGGAAAGGGAGAGAAGAGTTGAGACGTAATTTGCAGGAGGAAGTGCTCAGCACGTGAGGAGCGCACGCGGGGGGAGACGCGCTGGGTTGAGAGGGCGCCGCCCCTCCCCTCTCCGGAAAGGTGGGATCGTAACTCTCGGGGTGCAAAAAAACAAACAGCGCACGGGCTCCTGAAGCTGAAAGGCACGATGGGGCATGGCCAGAACCCTCCGGCTCCGGGCAAAGGGGCGGGCAATGAAATGCACGGACGAGTGGAGGAGACGAAGCCATTTCCTGGCAAACATCCCCATTGGGAGGCGCCGAAGCTTTGAAAGTTGTGGATTGGTTGGAGCTCATGGCGGGGCGGGCTCAAAGGAGGTCCGCGGCAGCAGGGTTGCCTCACCCACCCCCTCCCTTCCCATGTCAACAAGCGGGGCGCCTGTGCCGGGGGTTTGCGTGTCTTTTCCTCTCATGCGCGGTATTTGCTTTCCGAGCGAGGCCCGGGGTTTGGCCTAGAGCCGGTGGTGCGGCGGCGGCGTGATAAAAAGCGGGCGGCCTCTTTCCCCCCCCCTCTCTATGTATGAAAGAGCTCGCCTCGCTCAGAGCGTTTGGCGAAGCACACAAGTTTCGCAGTCAGAGAGGGAGGCGGGCGGCGAAGGACGCGGCGGCAACGGCAGGATGCTGCAAGTCAGGACCTTGCATTGAAGCAGCCCGGGGGCACATAGCCACCTCCCTCCAGCCCACCTTGAGGATTTGCCTTTGTTGTTGGTAGCTTGGCTTCAGCGCTCCTGTCGCCGCCTTCCCTTTGCCTTTGAAGGTAAAGTGAATTATTTTAAAACCTCCGCTCATCCCACCAGGGCCGCGGCAGAGCCGTGCGGGCTGGGCAGAACCAGGAAACATCCGCGGCTCGCTTTCCCAGCTCTGCCCAGCTCGCAAGGCTCCGGCGCGACCCTGATGGGATGAGCGGAGGTTTTAAAATAATTCGCTTTACCTTTGAAGGCAAAGGGAAGGCGGCGACAGGAGCGCCTGAAAGTGTCCTCTGGGCTCCGGTTGCAGGGAGGAGCCCTGACTGGCCGCACATGGCTGCGCCAAATGCCGCGGCGTTACTGTAACGCCGCAGCAGCAAGGGAGAAGGAAAAGCAACGGTGATGGAAGGTCTCCCGAACATCCAAGCTGTCGCCGCCCGCCCACCCGAGGATGCAAGGGGATTGAGTCACCCCGAAAAGACGGCCTAGCCGGTTTTTCGGGGTCAAAAATAAGGCCCGGCCTTATTATGTGAGAAACACGGTAATACTACAACTATGTGCTGCTACCTACCACAACTATTGTCTTCAATAGACTTTGCCCAATTAATCCTTTTCCAGAACAGTTCTTATCACTCCTAAATATCTGATTTTGCAGCTTAACTATGCCACTTAAAGAACAGTTAGGAACATGCCTCTGTAGATTTGCACTAATAATTAAATTTGGATAGGTACAGAATTCTAATTAGGGGGAAAGTGGCTTGCAGTTCATCGACTTTTAACTAGTTCTGCAGCATATCTACTTTTTAAGCAATATATTGCTGCCAAGATAATACCCAGACAACAGGATAAACTGTCAAGTCACATGCAACTTTCAGCGTCAATCAAAAAGGAAGTCAGAAATGGGGAGGTGGGGAGAAGACAGGAAAGAGGAATCTCCTCTGCTCTGCCTTCAAGAGGGAATTTAATTGTCAATCAGTTAGAAAAACTTGCTCCAGTTTTTTCATGCAGGACAGAAACAAACTTTGCTCATTAAACTCTGACTGCACAAAACTACTCCCAGACAAATTTCTGCACAACCCAAAACAATTATAGGAAGCAGAAATAAAAGCTATTTGCTGGATCAGATCAAAGGCTCATGTGGGCAATGATCAGCTAGGTGCTTCTGGGAAGGCAGCAGGCCACAAAGACAACATTCTTTTTTCTCCCACTCAAAAGAATTTTGCTACTAAATATAGATACCTTGTCCATCACTGTCTCCTCCTGCTGTCAATGACTCACCAAAGACTTCCTAAAGGTGTATTTTTAAACAGGAGGTACTAGAGATAAAATCTAGGATCTCTAACATGTGAAATACTTGTCTCTGATCCTGTTTGCCAAATAGCAATGAGTAGGCAGGTTATACATACATTTGTATTAAGCTGAGATGGTAGGATAGCCTAATGTAAATCTCTTACTTATGAATATCCTGTTCCTCTTATCATTGCCAGAATGATACCATCTTAATTTTTTTTGCAGAAAACACAATCTTCAAAATCTTCCAACAGCTTAAAAATTAATGGCCTTATAAAAATGTTTCTAAATCACGGGCCACTTAATCAGATTCACCAAATCCCACACAGTATCCTCAGTTCTACAACAGATTCTTGATAACCTGCCTACCCTGCAGCTTCATGAAAATACTCACCTGGGAATAGAGATTCTTGCAAAGGATCCCAAGGTGGGTCTGGAGGCATAGTTTCCATGTCCAGATCAAACCCATCACCGAACTGCTAGAATACAAAGATATAGAAAATAAAGCTTTTCATCTATGAGAAACCAAAAGTCTGACTCTCCTTCTATCTGAGGAACAGAGTGTGATGGCAGTGAGTGGATGTGTAACTGAGGAGGTATACAGGTAGTCCTTGATTTACAATAGTTCATTTACTGACTGTTCAGTTACGATGTCACTGAAAAAAGTGACTTAAGACTATTTTCACACTTATGATCATTGCAGCATTCCCATGGTCACATAAATCAAAATTCAGACAGTTGGCAACTGACTCATATTTATGATGGTTGCAGTGTCCCAGAATCATGTGATCACCATTTGCGACCTTCTGACAAGCAAAGTTAATGGGCAAACCAGATTCATTTAACAGCCTTGTTACTAACTTAACAACTGCAATGATAACTGCAGCAAGGTTGTAAAATGGTGTAAAATTCACTTAACAAATGTCTCGCTTAGCATCATAAATTTTGGGCTCAATTGTGGTCATACATTGAGGACTACTGTAGTTTGGAGTTCCAATTCAATAAGACTTTCAGGGCTAGAGATAACATTCTGGGAAATGCAATACAAAATTGTACACATGGCATGCCAGCCATTATAAGTTGGGAATATAATCATCACCACACATCTTCCAGGCCCCATTTTAATTCACACATTTTTAATGTATAAGCCACATTAGAACAAACAAAAAAGCCCAAGTGGCAGGGATGGGAGTCATCAAGATGCTAAAGCCTATTGAATTCATTTTTTTTATAAAGTTATAGAGAGAGGAAGAGCAAGAAAGGCTTCAAATTGCTGAGAAGTGTGTCCTGCCACAGAGGCATACCGGAAAGCAAAAAATATTCTTCTGAAAGCAAAGATATTCTCACCGCAGAAGGGATACCATTACTGTCCATAATGCTGTGTTCAAGACAAGGGAAAAGTTCAGCTGCCACATCTCCATCATTATCCAAGCAGCTGTAAAGACCTGCATCTGGAGGGAGAGCAGCAAAATGTAACTGAATGAGGAATTAGCTGACTCAACCATGGGTTATCTCTAAATAACAATAATCAAACATCTGCTTATCTTTTCTATTATGTACTGAGAGCATTTGCACCAAGACAAATTCCTTGTGTGTCCAATTACACTTGGCCAATAAAGAATTCTATGTTCTATATTCTATAGCAGGTGCTTGGGAAGGATCCAACAGCGGATAAAAATCAGTATAACATCAAATCAGTAACAGTTGTACACACTTCCTCTAACTTTATTTCCTGGTACTTAAGTTAAGCTGCCACCCAAGCCGGAACAAAACTGGAAATACCACTTACATAAAGCCAGTTACAAAGAATATGTTGCCGCATAAAGTAATCATGCCACATAAGACATTTGGTGCCAGGTTAATTTAACATCGTGTGAATATCTATTTATTTTGCAGTGCATAAAGTTTCCCCTAACATTTAAGCAATGCACGCTATGAACTGAAAACGTGAAAAAACCACCTCCTTATTCCATATCAGATTTGATATTAATAAAAAAAAATCAGATCTCTGGTATTAAAAAAAATACCACAAAACTCCTTAAGGATGAATGGAAAAGCGCATTTGGAAGCCCTTCCTGCTAAATAGTCAATTCCTTATGCTACAACCTTTAACGACCAAGACCGTTATCGTTCTGCCTGTCAAGACTTCAATTCAGAGCCTGACAGGCAGAAATGCAACAGGTGAAGCTTTTCCTTGGCGGGAAAGTTATATACTCCATTGCACACGGGCCTGATATCACCTGTCAAAAGCCACAGTTTTCAACAGAGTGTTCTTATGTATTAGCAGGGCCCCTCTGCAACCCAAGCCTTGAAACCCGTGCATAGCCCAGGCCTATAGGCCCTGCCCCCTCCTTCGGCCCAGTACTGCCCCCTCCTTCTCCCATTCACCCCAGTCCTCGCTGCTCAGCAAGTTGTCTGCTCGGAAACGGCTTGAATCGCTCAAAAGCAGCAACTCCGAAACCACCGCCGCCATCTTCCTTCCGCCTTTCCTATATATACTATTACCAGCACCTACTTCCACCCAGTCGATTATTACCATAGCAACAACCGTCGCCCAATGGGATTCCTCTTCTTTCCTCTTCTGCCCAACCATGAGAGAGACGAGGCGGGACCCGACCGGCATATCCACCAACGGGAACCGTAAGGGTATAGCGGAAGCGCATCGGGAAAAAAACGCGCATGCGTAGGTCCAGTCATGCGGCAAACGAGAGCCTCGAGGAAGGCAGTTTAATATAAGGGGTTGTCAAACGTTGAACGCGCATGCGTAGGCCTGACCGGGGGTTAGGCGCTTCTCGTCATACGTTGAATTCTAGCACGACGGACGGGTCTTCCTTCGCTGTGCGCCAACGAATTCTGTGGGGAAACCAGGTAAGCCCTATCCCGGCCACGTGCGTTGGAGTATTTAAACGTGACGCACGCATGCGTACAAAAAGCGTTTTAAACGCAGATAAACGGCGCATGCGTATGTAGCTTCGTTCGCTGTGCTTCTGGGAATTGTAGTTTTTTGTTTTCACTTTTTTTTTTCCTGTGGGGTCGAGTAGGTCATCTTAAAAAGACTATCTTTTAAAAAATCGAGCCGTTCAAAAAGTATACGTTCTGCTAGTGGTTATTCTGAGCTTTAGTAGTTTTAGTATTCTTATCATAAAATTGAATTAATTGGCATTATTTTTAAATTTCAATCCATTTAGTACTGTAACCAAACCTGTGTTTCACAGCAAATGAGCTTTCTAGGAATAAAAATGTAAATGTTATACACCTACCAGTTCCCCCTTCCCTACTTTTGTACTGTTGCAAAATCTAATTGTATGGATAATTAGACTTTGATCTATTAAAGGATGGGTAAAACCTTTGTGGATATTCTCAATCATCCAGGTCATAGTTGCCTCAAAGGTGCTTTTTCAAAAGGCAACTAGACCTTTTTTTTCCCCCCTGAGAAAGAAGTTTCGCTTTTTGATCTTTTTTATCCCCTCACTCCACCTTGGGTTACATAAAATAATGGAAGGCATAAAATGAATCTATCTGCCATCACATGCACAAGCATTCAAAAATGCAACATAAATGTGCAGCCTTTAAGATTCCAGTCAATTTAATGTTGCTGTTCCTTAAAATAGTTCATCCAAGGAGATTCTTTCACATTTCCTCATAAATCTGAAAAAACCATGATATGGCTGGTTTGCGGGTCACTTCAAATCACAGATTCCTTCCAAGGCATTGTACTCTTTAAAAAGTCTAAAAAAGATTTTTGCTCAGTTCTAAAATTATCAGACTTTGATTGTTTTTGTAATACTCTTAGCATTCAGTGTCTGGCTAATAGCAGAACCTTCATGGGTTTAGCACAATTAGATAAACCTGTGTTTTTAAAATTGGTCAAAGCAAATTAGAAACGTTATGTATGCAGAAAATCAGCACCTGCAGAATACAGGAATCCATCTGTCTCAATAGGTGTTAGGTATTTTCCTTCCATCTTTTTTTGCTACCCTTTTCCTAGCTGCAATACTGTACAGTATTTGTCCTGTATTTATGTAACAAGCTTCTTTGGTTGGGGACTATTTTATTCTAGGTACATGATTTTTAAAAAAAAAAAATGTTGTATAGCGGGTGAGCATGTATCACCTAACAGGAAAGATAGTTTCTCAGTTTGTTGCAGCCATATTTATATATTCCTTTTATCAGGTGCTGATTACTATATATTACTAAGCGCTTCCCACAACAATGAGAAAAAGCATAATTAAAACACTAAAGCTCTGGAAAATATTTTAAAAACAACAGTAAAAAGTTATGACAAAAAGGCAACAAACCCTTGTTGCACTAAATAGAGGAATGTATGTTCATAGGTATGTGTGAATATGTAAAAATAACAATATGCTATTAATAACAGATTATTAAATAACACAAGTAACAAAAAATGAATGTATGCTTCACGAAGATTCACTGTAACAATATCAAGCAGCACTTAAAACAAATCTGAATATGAAAGTGTTAACAAATTCTAGTAATGTCAGTCTGCCAGTGTTTTTCATCAAACCTGCTCAAGTTCTATTAAATAACAAAGTAGATCCCTTAAACCTGTGATACTTTTATGCAAGACAGAACTTTATCTTCTGAGGGAGAGAAAATGTACAATACTATATTCCATTCCATTACCACAATTTGCCAAATGAAATCTCTGTACCTCCCAATCTCAGATTGCTCGGTATTACTGTCAAAAGGGAATCAATGTGAATTCTGTATTGCAAGATCACCCCCCCCTCATCAGCAGCCCAATCACCTTTTGTTAAACACTCACTCTTTCTTTTAAAATGCGTGAAACACTTCTTTATTTAAGTTTATTTGTCATAATGGAACAACGAGAGGAGGACAGAATAAGAGATTCCTCAGGTCTGTTCTCTCCCTGCATCTGCAGGATTTTGTCAAACAAACCGTCATTTTCCCCTTTGCTGTCCTTTTTATTTTATTTCATGAAGACTTTGGTTCCTGAGTCCCATCTTTGGAAGCAGCCGCATGAGGATATTTTTCACTGGCTGAGTAAGGAACGGATGGAGACCCTTCTGGCTTTTGGGGGATGCCTACAAGAAAAGACATCAATGAGATACATCAGGGCCATCCAGCTCCTAGCATAGCCTTTTCTTTTTCTTTCTTTTTCATAGCTCTTCTGCAACCCCCACTATTCCCAAACCTTTTCCCCTAAGGCAGCGGTTCTTAACCTGTGGGTCGCAACCCCTTTGAGGGGTCGAACGACCCTTTCACAGGGGTTGCCTAAGACCATCGGAAAACACATATTTTCGCTGGTCTTAGGAACCGAGACACTGCTCCTCTATCCGTCTCCAGGTGGGTCTGCCCACATGCAGATACGCCCACATACGAGTACCCGGCCTGATGACATCATCGCGCCAACCCCATCACATAGACCCCATACAAATACAGGTGTATGTGACAGGATTAGCGTCATAATGTACTTATGCGGACCAGTCACACACATGTAGAGAGCAGCTACTGTGGTAGAAAGCAGCTGCTGTATTGAAAGCAGCTACGCTGTTAAAAGCAGTTACTGTGTTGAAAGCAGCAGTATTGGAGGTAAAACGACACTTCATGAATTATAATTACTGGGTAAATGTAAAATCATGTACTGTAAAATCATCAACTACTGCAAAAAAAAAAAAAATCTGTACCATGGGAACTTAATCTGGATGCTGATCTGCCTTTTTATATTCAGCTGTGGTTGATGTGAATGCTGCTCCCTTGTGATAATAACAGGTATGTAAAAAAACAACACAGAGAATGGTAAATCATAGGAAACTTTAACGAACTGTATTGACTGAACTATGCTATGTATCATCTTTTGTATTATTAAAGCTATTGTTATATATTATTTACATCAGCAAACCATCCCCCCCATGGCAATGGATCGTGTACAGAAGAACGCTAAGAAAAGAAAATATAGGGAGGATTTTTTACAGTATGGTTTTACCTCAATAATTACAGCAGGAATTGAAAAAACCGCAATGTGTTATTTGTTGTGAAGTTCTATCAGCCGAATCTATGAAGCCGAACAAACTTTTATAGTTGGGGATCACCACAACATGAGGAACTGTATTTGAAGGGTCGCGCCATTCGGAAGGTGCCCTGAGGAGACTTTGGCCAACCGATTGAGGCTGGCCATTGGAAAGCAGGGTATCTCTGGCTTACCTTTTTGTCATGTTTTGTTCTTGGAAGCCAACATGCCCTCTGCCAAATCCCCACGGCGCAGGAGCGATGCTACTCTGCTAGCCGCATGGCGACAGGCTAAATTGGAAAGGGAAAAAGAAATCAGGAATAGCCTCCCAAGATCTGGACTATCGGGACATCTCTGTGTATTTATTTGGGGGGGAATCTGCTCTCTAGATGCTGTTTGGGTTAAACCTCCTGTTGTTCCTTCCAGCCTTAGAGATTCATCTTCCCAGCTTTCTGCTTTCATCTGCCAGGCTCCCATGCTTGCCCCAGCCCCAGCCCCAAAATGATGGCTTTGCTTGCTTGCTTTTCCTTTCCGCAACCCTTTCACCTACCACCAATTATGCGTCACAGCATCTCTTTGAAAAAATGGGGAGCCGGTCAGCCTGGAGAGATCCACTTTATGCGGCAGAAATAGCTTTGTCAAAAGGCGCAGGGAGCAAAGCAGACGCGTCGGGTGGAGAAAAGCATTGTGGGAAATGTAGTTTTATCCCTGCCGGTTCAGATCTGAAGATGCCACGCTTTGATTACTGTAGCCGCCCAGATTATTTATTTATTTATTTATTTATTTTGATTCGTCAATTGCTTACAAGATAATAGGTATAAGTATATACATAGTTATGAATACATGAAATGGGTACATATAAGAAAAATAAAAGAAACAATAGGACAGGGACAGTAGGCACGTTGGTGCGCTTATGCCCGCCCCCTGCAGACCTCTTAGGAAAGGGGTGAGGTCAGTACTGGACAGTCTAAGGTTAAAAGTTTTTGGGGTTTGGGGAAGAAACCACAGAGTCAGGTAGAGTATTCCAGACATTGACCACTCTGTTGCTGAAGTCGTATTTCCTGCAATCAAGTTTGGTGCGGTTTACCTTGAGTTTGTATCTATTGTGTGCTCTTGTGTTGTTATGGTTGAAGCTAAGGTATTCATTGGCAGATTAGTGCTGGCATAATAATATATAATATAATAATATTTATTTATTTATTTATTTATTTATTTATTTGATTTGCCAATTGTTTACAAGATAATAAGTATAAATGTATACATAGTTGTGAATACATGAAATGGTTACATATAAGAAAAATAAAAGAATAAGAGAAACAATAGGACAGGGACGGTAGTATAATGCTATAATAATATATTGCAGATTAGTGCTGGTATAATAATATATAATATAATATAATAATATATAATATAATGCTATAATAATATATCGTGTGGGGGTGGGTGGGTGTAGTTATTTTTTTAAAAAAAAGGAGATTAAAAACTAACAACTAATATAAAGAAAACAAAGGAAAAGCCAAAGGTGCAAAAAGAAAGAATGAAACCAGTTCTTCAAGTACAACAAATCTTGATCTCATATATAAGGTTTTAATTTTGCTCCTTCCTGGAATTCAATTTTAGTTTAAAATTGGGGGGGAAATTATGTGTTATTAATGCTCTGGCTTTCTCTGTCTAGAGATTTTCTCTCCAGATAATGTAGTTAGTGTATGTATTTATGCCATATTTCTCGATTTCTTCCCCCCCTCATCTGCAAGGGTTGATGAGGCTAACCATTATTATTAACAATAGTAGTAATTGTTTTCGTAGTACGTTTAGTTAATGTATTTATTAAATTATTTTAATTTAATTTATATTAAATTAAAATCAATTTAAATTAAATTAAATTATTTTAATTTAAGTTAAGTGAAAGTATTTATTATATTATTTTCATATAATGTTGGGATGATGAACAATCTGAAATTTCATGAAGGGTTCAGTGAGTTGTAATTTTGGCACCCCTCATCTACTCTTACTTTTCTCTGCCAGAAAGCATATATACTACATGGGGCAAATTAAGGCAACTAAGTGTCTTCTCCAATCTCTTTCAGAATCACACAAAATTTTAACAGTCATCCGAGACTCCTCTCAAGCTAAAAGTATTCTCTAAACCCGGATAGATAGCCATTTCCAGTTAGCATAGATTTTAATATGGAATTCCCAGTTAACCTTGGTTACATACTAATGAAGAATGCTTAACCCAAGGGAAATTATGGAGCATGGGTGAATGGGAGTAAAATCATCACAAAGCATCACAAATTGAAAGGACCTTGGAGGTCATCTGTTCCAAATATCATTCAGGGAAAGATCTGCTAAAACATTTTGAACAGATGTTTAAAATCATCCAGTGAATGTAACTATACCAATTCAGGGGGCAACCTACTGTATTCTATTCTATTGATATAGGTTTATTGTCAAGAAATTCTTCCTCATATCCAATCTGAATCTGCTTCCCTGCAGTTCCAAGCCATATTCTACTCCTGCCCTCTGTGGCCAGAAAAAAAGCAAATTTAATCCCTACTTTACATAACAACTCCAAATATCTGAAAACTGCTTTGTCACACAGTCTTCAATGCAGAGCCTATTTATTTCTGTGAATTGCACTTCTGTTCTTGTTAATACATCCCCAAATAGCATTTACCTTTTTGGAACTGCACGACACTGTTGGTGCATGTTCAACTTGCGATGTACTAGAACATCCAGATCTTTTACGAACCATAATTGAGGAAACATAATGCCTTAATGTAAGATTGCATCTGATCATAAGTTTCTCGCTAATTATTCTAGTGTTGTTTGATATTTGTACTCTTAGCATAGAAACCATAACATATAGGACGAGAAGCTCTGGAGAAGCAGAGTGATTCACAATAAGAAAGGAAAGCCAACAGTAATCTGCATAGTTTTGACACTGTCCCTGTTTAACTCTGCAGTGAATCTATTAGGGAAGGATTGAAAGAGATGACCGCTGAAATCTTATTGAGGTGGTAATGCTTCCAGTCTGAAATGTGCAGACATAATCACTTTATTGGCTGAAAGTAGAGAAGGCTTAGAGTTATAAAAAGAAAAAAAGAGAAAAGTATTGGGGTCACATCATCCATTCTACTTAGTGAACTTCAACTTAATGATGGTCAGGAAGCAAGGAAGGCCATTTTGTTTTCAAGGTGCTCAAAAATAGATTAAAGCCTGCATGCTGGAGGAATACAAACCTTGGTTGTATAAACAGGAACATTGAATCAAAATCATGTGAAGTATGAATACCGTTTTATAAAGACTTAGTAAGGCCGCACCTAGAACACTGCATCTAGTTTTGGTCACCACATTACAAAAAAAGATTTTGAGACTCTGGAAAAAGTTCAAAGAAGAGCAACTAAGATGATTAAAGGCCTGGAGACTAAAACATATGAAGAATGGTTGCAGGAACTGGGTAGAGCCAGTCTAGAGAAAAGAAGGCCTAGGGGTGACATGATAGCAGTATTCCAGTATTTGAGTGGTTGCTGCAAAGAGGACGGGGCCAACTTATTTACCAATACACTTGTAGGCAGGACAAGAAACAATGGATGGAAACTGATCAAGGAGAGAAGCAATCTAAAACTGAGGAGAAACTTCCTAACAGTGAGGAAAATTAACCAGTGGAACAGCTTTGCCTTCAGAAGTTGTGGGTGCTTCATCGCTGGAGGTTTTTAAGAAGAGACTGGACAGTCACTTGTCTGAAATGATATAGGGTCTCCTGCTTGAGCAGGGGGCTGGACTAGAAGACCTCCAAGGTCCCTTCCAGCTCTATTCTGATTGAATGATTGAATAAAAAGGTTAATTCTAGGGAGGGAGGAAATGGCAGATGCAGGTCTGTACTTAAACAATAAGTACAGATAGTCCTCGCCTTACAATCACAATCGGGACTAGCATTTTCATTGCTAAGTTGAGGTGGTTGTTAAGTGAGTCACACCCTATTTTATGATCTTTTTTGCCAAGGTTGTTAAGCAACTCACTGCAGTTGTGAAGCATTTGGTCATTAAACAAAAATTGGTTGCTCCCCATTGACTTTGATTGTTGAAACCTGGCTGGGAAGGTCAAAGTCACCCCTGGATTGCTGTAATAATTGTTGTTTGTAAATGCATCCTGGTTGCCAAGTATTGGCAATATTGAATATTAATCACATGACCACAGAGACACTGCAACCATCTCAGTCTCTGGCTCCCAGCAGAACCTTGAAGGGCTCAGTGAAATACAATATTTTAAAACAAAGTAAGTGTTATGTATGCCGAAGATCAGCAACTACAGGATACAGGAATCCGTTGTGTCTATATGTGAGCCTTCAAGGTTTAAATCTTAGCTATCACTCTTCCATCTTTTTATGTAATGAAATCTTTGCTACCCTTTTCCCGGTTCCTGTAGAGGCCTTTCTTCTTATTTATGTAACAATTTTCTTTAGTAGGAGGCTGTATTTTATTATATATACATGAATTTTTTTAAAATCTGGTATAGTGGGTGAGCATGTATTGCCTAACAAGAAAAATATAAATAGTTTCTCATATTTATTCCAAAGGTGCTTTTTTTCAAGAGGCAACTGGTCTTTCTGTTTTTTGTTTGAAGACGTTTCGCTTCTCATCCAAGAAGCTTCTTCAGCTTCTTTGGTTTCTCATATTGTCTTAACCATATTGATCTATTCTATTTCCTTCTGTTCCTCAAGTGCTGAGTAGGTGGGATGTTGAATGATTACTGTACATTATTAAGATCTTGACTGCAGAGCAATAAGAAACAGCTTTTTTTTAACTTAAGCATTTAAAAAGGAAAAAACCTGCCTAGTAACTGAGGATTTTTGGATGGAAAACAACATGTCAATGCTGTTCAGTAAAATATGTTAAAAAGAAAACAGTATGACGAAATACGTCCTACGTATAACTGCAGTTACGACAAAATTGCAACAAAACTGTTAAAGGAGAATTTTGTTGTAATGCTTTTTTGTTCTTTTTTTCCTCTTTGTCCTGGAGCATTAAATTGATAGAAGACTGTACTATATATGTATGTGTGTATATGTAAAAAAGAACAATATGCTATTAATAAATAAGAGGTTATTAAATAAGTAACAAAAATAGCATAAATCTATGCTATAATGTACATTAAATTCATTGTAATAGCATTTAAAACCTTTAAAACAAAAATGAATATGAAAACTTTAAGAATCTTTAGTATATGTCAGTCCGCCTCTATTTTTCATCAAGCCTGCTTGGTAAATCTCGAGCTTTATTAAATAAGAAAATAGATCTCTTAAACTTTTAATTCTTTTTTTGCAAGAACCCTAACAACTTTTTAAATCTTCTGAGGGAGAGAAACTGAGGTAGTGTATTGTGTTTCCATTCCATCGCTTCAATTTGCCAAAACCTATCTCTGAAACAACCAATCTCAGATTGCTCTGTATTACTGTCAAAAAAAAAAAAAAAATTAATGTGAATTCTACATTGCAAAATCACTCCCCTCATTAGCGGCCAAATCATCTTTTGTTAAACACTCTTTTTTTAAAAAAAAATGCATGAAACGCTTCTTTATTTAAATTTATTTTCATAGTGAACAATGAAAGACGGGCAGGGCAGAATAAGGGATTCTCAGGACTGTTCACTTCCTGCAGCTGCAGGATTTCGTCAAACAAGCCGTCATTTTCCTGCTCCGCTGTCCTTTTTATTTTATTTCATCAGGAGTTTGGTTCCTGGGTTCTGACTTCGGACCTAACCGCATGAGGATATTTTTTGCTGACTGAGCAAGGAATGGATTCAGACCCTGCTGGCTTTTTTGAGATACCTACAAAAGAAAAGAAAAAAACACAGCAGTGAGATACATGAGGGCCATCTAGCTCCTAACCTAGGTTTTTTCTTTCTTTCTTTTTCTTGAACCCTTTTCCCAAAGGAGACACTGACAACTGACTGAAGCTGGCTATTGGGAGAGAAGGTATCTGTGTCTCACCAGCTAGAGTTGTCCGGTTCTTGCAAGCCAACATGGTCTCTTCCACATCCTCAGGGCGCAGGAACGATGCTATTTTCCTAGCCACATAACGGCAGGCTGAATTGGAAAGAGGGAGGAAAAAATCAGGAATGTCCTCCAAGATCTGGACTGTCCGGAACATTACTGTGTAGTTAATTTGGGGGTTTGATTTCCAAATGCTGTTTAGGTTAAACCCATTCCTTGCCAGCTTTCTCTTCTCACCTATCAGGGTCCCCTGCTCCTCCCACCCACCCACCCCAGAAAGCAAGTGCTGGCCCCCTTTCTTTCTTTTCCTTTTGAAACTCTTCACCTACCACCAATTACGAGTCACACCATCTTCTTGAATAAACAGGCGGCGGTCAGCCTGAAAAGCTCTCTACTCTGCGTCAGAAATGGCTTTGTCAAAAGGAAAGGAGGAAGCAGATGTGGAGGATGGAGAGAAGCATTCTGGGAGATGTAGTTTTATTATCCCTGCAGCTTCAAGCCCAGAGTTGGCATACTTTGATTATTGTAGGCAGCAGCCCCACCCAGCCTAGTGCTTTAATTTGTTTTTAGCAGCATTATGCTAAAATAACCAGAAAAATTATAAAGTAAGGGTCAAAAGAAAGAAAACAAAAACCATGATGTATATAGAATAGAATGGAATGGAATGGAATAGAAAACAGAACAGACCATGACAGGACAGAATAGAATAGAATAGAATAGAATAGAATAGAATAGAATAGAATAGAATAGAATAGAATAGAATAGAATAGAATTCTTTATTGGCCAAGTATGATTGGACACACAAGGAATTTGTCTTTGGTGCATATGCTCTCAGTGTACATAAAGGAAAAAAATACATTCATCAAGAATCATAAGATACAACACTTAGTAATAATCATAGGTAATCATAATCATACATAGGTTACTCATACGCAATCAAAAAATACTGGGAAAACAAAACAATATAAATTGTAAAGATACAAGCAACACGGTTATAGTCATAAGTGGGAAGAGGTAGGTAATTAGAAGGACCAGAAGAATAATAGTAATATAGTCTTACTAAGTAATTTGACAGTGTTGTGGGAGTTAATTGTTTAGCAGAGTGATGGCATTCGGGAAAAAACTGTTCTTGGGTCTAGTTGTTCTGGTGTGCAGTGCTCTATAGCAGTGGCCCCCAACCTTTTTTGTACCACAGCCCGGTACCAGCATCACGAAATGATCCATGAACCGGTACCAGCATCAGCACGCACGACCAAGGCAAGGCGAGCCGAGCGACCAGCCAGCCAGCCGTCCCCCGCTTCTCCCCATCACCTTCAACTCCTCCTTTGTACCTTTGTCGATGGGCTTTTCAGGCTCTTTCTTAATCTCCTCCTGAGTAACGCGAGACTCCACCGCCATCGGGACAGCTCTTCGTTCGAAGCCGCCCCCCCCTCTCTCGACGAAACTAAGGCGCGAGGATTCCTTCAGCACCCAAACGCCGCTTTCCAACTGACCGACAAGCTCACCTGGAAGCACTTTCTCAAGCGCCGTCAAAACAAAATGGCGGCACCCAAGTACCGGCGGCCCAGTAGAAAATGATCCACGGACCAGTACCGGTCCAGGGCCCAGTGGTTGGGGACCACTGCTCTATAGCGTTGTTTTGAGGGAAGGAGTTGAAACAGTTTATGTCCGGGATGTGAGGGATCTGTAGATATTGTAGATATGTCTGTAGAAACAATGAAACCAGATCATTCTTCAAGTACAAGTTTTGACCTCATTGACAAGATTTTAATTTTGCTGTTTCCTGCAATTCATGCCATTGCATCCCAGTTTAAGACTGGAAAAAGTTTCTATGTTAGGAAAGTTCCGGGGTCATGTGATCACTTTTAAAACCTTCTGACAAGCAAAGTCAACGGGGAAGCCAGATTCACTCAACAGCCATGTTGCTAACTTAACCACTGCAGCAATTCACTAACAACAATGGCAAGAAAGATTGTAAGATGGGGCAAAACTCCCTTGACATCTGCCTTGCTTAGCAATGGAAATTTCGGGCTCAATTCTGGTCGTATGTTGAGGACTGCCTCCATGCAATTACCTTGGTTTCCTGCTAAACCAGGGGTCTCCAACCTTGGCCACTTTAAGACTTGTGGACTTCAACTCCCAGAATTCCTCAGCCAGCTTGCTGGCTGAGGAATTCTGGGAGTTGAAGTCCACAAGTCTTAAAGTGGCCAAGGTTGGAGACCCCTGTGCTAAACGGAAACAGGAATGCTTAACTCAAGGGAAATTATGGGCCAAGGCTGAAGCGGGGTAAAATCGGCATCAGAAAGGGAAGGGAGCTTGGAGGTCATCTGCTCCAAATACCGTTCGGTGCAAGTTTTGCTAAAGTATTTTGAACAGATGTTTAAAAGCTTCAAGTGAAGGTGACTATACCAGTTCAAGAGGCAACCTACTACAGTGTGTTTCTCAACCTTGGCTGCTTTCAGATGCCTGGACTCCCAGAATTCCCTGGCCAGCAATTGTTGGCTGGGTAATTCTGGGAGTTGAAGTCCACCCAGACAAGGAATAATGGATGGAAACTGAATGAGGAGAGATTTAACCTGGAAATAAGGAGAAACTTTCTGACAGAACAATCAATCAATGGAACAGCTTTGCCCTCGGAAGTTGTGGGAGCACCATCACTTGAGACCTTCAAGAAGGGACTGGACTGCCATCTGTCAGAAATGTTGTAGGGTCTCCCACTTGGGCCGGTGGGTTGGACTAGATGACCTACAAGGTCCCTTCCAACTCTGATTATCTGTTATCTGAAAACTGCTAATGTTGAGGAACACTGATCTACTATATTCCATTGGTTGACAAGTCTTAAATCAGGAAAATCACCTTCATATCCAACCTGAATCTACTTCCCTACAGTCCCAACCTATGTTCTATTCCTGCCCTCTGTGGCCAGAGAAAACAAATCGAGTCCCTTCCTTATATGACAAGAACTCTTCAAATATCTCAAGACTGCTTTGCCACAGTATTCCATGCAAAGCCTATTTATTTCTGTGAACTGCACTTCTGTTCCTCTGTTAATACATCCCAAAATAGCATTTATCTTTTTGCAACTGCATTACACTGTTGGTTTAGCTTCAACCTGTGATCTGCTAGGACATCCAGATCTTTTACCAACCACAGCTGAAGAATCATAATGCTTTATTTAACATAAAGTTGCATCTTATTGGTAGTCTCTTGCTAATTATTCTAAGCTTTGATTGATATTTATACCCTAACATGGAAACCATAGCACATAGGACAAAAAGCTCCTAGAGAAACTGTTCTGGACCATACAACCATTAGCCTTTTTTTAAAAGCAGACAGATAACTCCACAAAGCATCCATACAAAGTCTATTTATTGGTTCATCAGGCACCTCAAGATAACTCACGGTTACGTCGAGATTCATCTCAATGTCCAACTCTTTGCATAGCTGACTTTCTGGTGTAAAAGGATAGTTCTCCGTTCATTCCGATAATGGTGGAGCAAGGGGGTGAAGCAGCAGCATGATTCTGGGCTCAGGCAAGAGTGAAGGAACCTCCCCCAACCCACCAAGGGTCAATTCAGTGACCAATCAGGATTACAGATGTGGCCACATGACATGGACTACATTTCCCAGGATACCTTAACTACATTTACCATGATGCATTCCCTTAAGGGGACAGCTCCCAATTCCTAACTATACCAGTTCCCCATTGACTATATACTGTCTGGACAGCACAGAAACAGTATGGACTCACAATAAGAAAGGAAATAAGGGAGAAAGCCACATCCTTTCCACATTGTATGATAGATTTAAGAATAACAGAATTGGAAGGGGTCTTGGAGGTCTTCTAGTCTAGGGTCTCCAACCTTAGCAACACTAAGATTTGTGGACTTCAATTCCTAGAATTCCTCAGTCAGCTTTGCTGGCTGAGGAATTCTGGGAGTTGAAGTCCACAAGTCTTACCACGGGTGAAGACCCCTGTTCTAGGCCAATCCCCTGCACAAGCAGGAGTCCCTATACCAGTGATGGCTAACCTTTTCAGCACTTGAGTGTACAAAGCGTAACCCGCGTACCTCCAGAATGCAATGTGCGTGCATCCCCATGCATGCGCCCTGCCCCCGTGCAACGCACCCCACTCGTGAATGTGTGTGCATCCTCATGCAAGTGCCCCACTCCCCCACGCATGCATGGCAGAAATCCAAAGATCAGCTAGCGAGCGGGAGGCGAATGCGCACATGCGCGGCAGAGCCGAGCTGGGGTGACGGCTCACGTGCCCACAGAGAGGGCTCTGCGTGCCACCTGTGGCACATGTGCAATAGGTTCACCATCCATTCCAGACAAGTCTCTTCTCCAAAACCTCCAGTGACGGAGCACCCACAACTTCTGAAGGCAAGCTATTCCGTTGGTTGATTGTTCTCACTAACAGGAAATTTCTCCTTAGTTCTAGGTTTCTTCTCTCTCTGATTAGTTTCCATCATTAAACATTTACCAGTAAGGATTAAACAGAGACATTGTCTCTGTTTTAACATGCACAGTGAATCTATTATGGCAAGAATTAGGGAAGGATTGGAAGAGATGACCGTTTAAATCATATGGAGGTTGAAATGCTTCCAGTTTGAAATGTGCAGACACAATCACTTTGCTGGCTGAAAGCAGAGAAGGCTCAGAGGCTTAGAAGACCTTCTCTTATAAAAAGAGAAAATAACAGACAATTTCATCCACTGTACTTAGTGAACTTCAAATTGATGATGGTGAAGGAAGGCCATTTTGATTTCTGTGGCTCAAATATACAGTAGATAAATCTAAACTGGAGAAACACAAAGAACACGCCTAGAGAGGAAGGAAATGGCAAATTTAGGCAGTAACGATGTGGCTAATCCTTGACTTACAGTCACAGTGGGGACCAGCATTTGCATTGCTAAGTGAGATGGTTGTTAAGTGAGTCTCACCCTATTTTATGCAGTTGTTAAATCACTGCACTTAATTAAACCACACAGTCATTAAACAAGTCCAACTTCACCCCTTGCCTTTGCTTATTAGAAGCTGGCTAGGAAGATCACAAATAGTGATCAAAGGACTTCGGGATGCTGCAGGTGTTATAAATATATTTCAGTTGCTAAGTGCTTGAATTTTGTTCATGTGACTGTGGGGATGTTGTGACAGCTTTAAATGTGAGGACTGGTCATAAATATATAGATATAGATATATGTTTTCTTAAGTTTTCGCGGGTATATATATATAGTTGTAACTTCAAACAGTCGCTAAATGAGTAGCCATAGATGTCAAACTCGATTTCATTGAGGGCCACATCAAGGTTGTGTTTGACCTGCGGGGGGAGCAGGGGGCATGGCCAGCTCAATGTCACTCATGTCGGGAGCACCTGTGGTGGCCAAGTGTTCTGCCAGTGAAAATGGGCTCCTGAGCTGTTTTCGGCTGCGATGGCCTCCTGGAACCCTCTGTGAAAACGGAGCTTGGGAGGGCCATTTTTACTGGCAGAGGCATCGCAGGCCGGTCCTTCACTGTTTCCAGGGAGGCCTGCTACCGGTTTGCCCAGGTTCAGGAAGACCCGTTGCTAACATTATGGCTGGTTCGGCGAACTGCCAAATACCACCCCTGGCTGGCCCCTCCCACCCTACCCCTCCCAGGAGTTTCCACACGGCCTGTTTTGGATGTGAGGTAAGTGCAGGGCCCGCATGGAGGCTTGGGGAGGGGGAAAAACAGGCCTTCCGGAAGCCCAGGGAAGGCCATTTTCACCATCCCAGAGGCTTGAGGAAAGCCTCTAGAGCAGTGGTGGCTATCCTTTCTCAGCTCCCTTGATGATAATTGTGCGCCCTCTCATGCGCTCATGCTCGCATGCCAGCACCCAGGAGGCAATGCATGCTGGCCCTCCCCACACCCCCTGCGCATGCGTACATGATTCCCCTGCTGCACGCCATGTGCCTGTGCATGCGAGCACCCCCTGCGTGCACTGTGCATCTTTGCGCATGCACGTGTGATCCCCCTGCATGCTGCGCATCTCTATAAATGCGTGCGTGACACCCCCCCACATGCTGCACCTATCTGTACATGCACACGCATCTCCTGTGCCCCCTGCCCCTCAGCACATACACACCAGATACCCGACAATCAGCTGTCGGGCGGCAGCGCATGTGCAGTGGGGCTCTTCCAGGCGAGCTCTCGCATGCCGGCAGAAGTGGCTCTGCGTGTCACTTCAGCATGCGTGCCATAGGTTCGCCAACATGGCTCTAGAGCCTGGGGAAGGCGAAAACACCCCGCCGTGGTGCAGGATGCTGACTAAGCCACGCCTACCATGGCCACACCCATCCAGCAACCAAGCAGAGAACCCGTTGCTGAAATTTTTGAAGCCCACCCCTGGCCGGATCTAAGTACCCCATGGGTCAGATCTGGCCCCCGAGCCTTGAGTTTGACACCCCTGTTATAAGTCAAGGGCTATCAGTGTATTCTAACCCAGGGGTCCCCAACCACCGGGCCCAGGACCGGTACCGGTCCGTGGAACATTTTCTACCGGGTCGCCGGTTTGCTGGGCGCCGCCATCTTGTTTCAATGAGAAAGTGCTTCCGGGTGAGCTTTTCCAGTTGGAAGCGGTGTTTGGGTCCTGAAGGAATCCTCGCGCCTTAGTTTCATCGAAAGGGGAGGGCGGCTTCGAACGAAACTAAGGCGCGAGGATTCTTTCAGGACCCAAGGCAAGGCGAGCCGGCGACCGTCCCGAAGCCGTCCCGAAGCCCATCAACAAAGGTACAAAGGAGGAGTTGAAGGTGGCGGAGAGAAGCGGGGACAGCTGGCTGGCGGTCGCTCGGCTCGCCTTGCTATGCATGCTGATGCCGGTACCGGTCCGCGGATCATTTTGTGATGCGGTACCGGGCCGCGGCACAAAAAGGTTGGGGGCCACTGTTCTAACCTTTCCTCCAATTGTACCTACGAAGACCATTGGCAATTGTATCCTTGGGCTGTCACATTTTTCTTGGTTTTATTTGACAGTTGCCTTGACAAAATTCTAGTACATAAATACTCTAAGCCAGGGATCCCCAACCTTTTCGACGCCGCGGCCCGGTTCCGGCATCAGCTGGGCGCCGCGGCCCGGTACCGGCGTCAACTGGGCGCCGCCATCTTTTTATGACGAAAAAGATGGCGGCGCCAGCGCTCCGGTGAGCTTTTTCGGGTAGAAATGGCTTTCTACCTGGAAAAGCTCACCGAAGCGTGGCGCCGCCATCTTTTTGAAAAGCGCTTCCGGTGAGCTTTCTACCGGAAAAGCTCACCGGAAGCGCTTACCAAAAAGATGGCGGCGCCCAGCAACCAGCGGCCCGGTAAGGCTTGTTCCGCGGCCCGGTACCGGTCCGCGGCCCGGCGGTTGGGGACCCCTGCTCTAAGCATCTAAATAAAATTCATAATAAGCTGATATTTGAGAGAAGACAAAAGCAGCATTCAGTCTGAGATAGTTTCGAATAGCTGTCAGCTGAGTCCTGGGAAAGGTTTGTTCTGGAAGATGGCATGAAATTATTTCATTTTATATTCAGGCAGATACGATACATCTAAGAAACAAAAATAAGATATGTAATAGAGAATATAGTGTAATTAGGAAAAGGCTGTCCTATCCCCATGAAAAATGAAGTTCAATTAACTGATCTAACCAGTTTGGGTTATGCATTATATTTACTTGAATCCATATATATATATATAAAAGCGAAATGCCACTCACGCATCATCACAAAATCTCCAGAACCATAAAGCCCACAAACTTGAAATTTGGCACAGTTGGTTTCTAGGTGCTCACTAAGAAAGGATTTTTCAAAATGACAGTCAGAGCATTAATATTTCGTATATTATTATTAACACGCTCTGATGCTAAGGAGTTCTACTCCCCCTCCCCACCTTCAAAACACAAGCAGAGGAGAGGAGTTTCAGTTTTAGTTTCACAGCACCAAGCAGCTTTAGTACAGAATTAGCAATGACTTTTAAGAGGCCATGGCTTTGATAAATGAGTTCAAAAAGTCCTTGAGATTCCCATCATTTTGTGATTTGTTTAAATTTGGAGGCATTGTAATCCAGGAGAAAGGTCTGATGAAGGTAACAGAGCTTAAGTAGTTGGTTGGTTGATAAGTAAGATGTTAGGGATTGGGACTCATATATGGTCTGAACAAGGAGTTTCTTCACCATTTCAACCCATCTTCAGTGTCACTCTTTCAAGGACATTCCAGCCATCTCTTTTCCTCTATCCTTTTTTTCCCTCCCCAGCCTTTGACAAGAACAGCAATATTTCTAGTCCTTCATCTACTCACATCATACCCACAAAGTATATGAATTTCAGCTTCCTGATCATTGTCTTTACGACAACGATCTTTATTTCATCCAGGAATAATGGATTCCTACTATCATTTGTCTCTCTGTCTCTCTGTCTCTCTCTGTGAACATTTGTGAACATACAGCAGGTGTGCATACACACATGTTTATAAATATACTAGTTGGGTAACCGTGCTTCGCTATGAAACTGTGATCGGGCTTAGTTTTTTGGGAAGAAAATAAGGAGAGAAAAAATCCTGCCTTTGCCTACCAGTATCCATCGGTATTCATCTGGCCAGCATCTTGTCAGTGTGTGAGAGAGTTAAGGGAGAGAGTTAAGGGTTAGTATTTGCTGTGTGAGCAAGGAGACAGCAAGGAGCCTGGGCGTGGCTTAGCTCAGCTAAGTTGCTGGACCCCTTGGTCAGAAACTCCCTAATGAGTTTTCAAGATTAAGAGAAGACCATAAATCAAGGGTCTTCAAAACTTGACAGCTTTAAGACTTTTGGACTTCAACTCCCAGAATTCCTGAGCTAACATGACTGGAGGAGGAATTCTGGGAGTTGAAGTCCACAAGTCTTAAAGCTGTCAAGTTTGAAGACCCCTGCCATAAATGAGGGAGGGATCTTCAAAATGAGGGAGGAGAGGGAAGGATCAGAAAGGGTTTCCCTACTTTTCCAGGTTTTTATTCCTGCCTGCCTCTAACCTGTCTTCTTTTGAGGAACAGTCTCAACATACAATAGTTGCTAGGATACAGGTGGTTGCTGAGGAAATGACGTTTCAGGGAGAAAGAAGGGAGGAAGGTGGAGTGAAATTAGAGAACGTAAGGGAGCCAGAAGCTAAATTGCACCCCCATGTCTTGCCACGGCGGTCTTCTCCATCCTGCGCTGAGAGTGGGGACCGAGGAAGAAGCCTAAAAGAAAGGAGGTGTGACGGTAAATCTTAGTGGTGGACGGATGGTGGGATTTAGGGTTGATCAGACTTTCACACATTCAGTACTATAGGTGTAGGAGTGACCTGTTGGAAAAGCACGTGCAAGGCAAGTGAATAGATAGAGGATGAATGGGGACTGTCTTTTACTGGGTGTGTAAAATGTCTGTGTGTATGATAGAGAAGATAAGCTAAAAACTAGCTACTAAATACCAATATTATGAAGCCATTGGTGTTGAAGGAGGATCTTTTGGGAAGGTTTTTTGGTTGCCTGGGAGAAACTGCAGCAAATGTTAACAGATCCCACAGAAACAAATGCTTGAATAAAATGGAGAAGACAAGTAGGGGACTCCATAAAAACTATATTTCTTTATCATTGCTAGGGTATTTTTTTTTCCTTTTTATAATGTATTCGGAGGCTTAATCATCTTTGTTTTTCTTCACAACAATTGTTATGATTTAAGCTGCTGTTATTCCTGTTTTACAGGCATGGACCAAACGACAAGCATTGTTTCCTAGTTTTGAGATCACACAGTGAAACTTGATGGTGTTTGTGGTGGGGAAAAGCAACTGGGTTTGCATCCACCCTTCTAGCCAACAAATTACTTTGGTTTGATTCTCACAGTACACAGATTTATAATGTTGTTTGGTTCTGGTATAATGTTGTGTAAATGCAACTTGGGCAATCCATGAACCATGTTTTCTGGCTTCGTATGTTTTACAACTCCAGTTGGTTTATTCCACAAACCATGGTTTAGGTAGTTTGATACAAAGGGTCACTGAGTCACAGAAGGATTATGGCTGTTGCAGGGAATACAATATCTGTCAACTTCTATATGTTAATTCCTGACAGTGTGAACAGTTAATCAGTGAAACAATTTGCCTCCAAAAATGGTGTAGGATCTCCTGCTTGAGCAGGGAGTTGGACTAGAAGACCTCCAAGGTCCCTTCCAGCTTATTCTGTATTCTAAGATGTATTCTGTAATTTTTAGAGCAGGGGTCTCAAACTCAATTTACCTGGGGGCCGCTGGAGGCAGAGTCTGGGTGAGGCTGGGCCGCATAAGGGATATTATGAGAGTCTGGGTGAGGGATATTATACTTTCATATCACGGTGGGGGCCACAGGATATCGTCCTGCGGGCCGCAATCGGGCCGCGAGAATGAGACCTCTGCTTTAGAGAGAACTAACTTAGAACTAAGGAGACATTTCCTGACAGAACAATTAATCAGTGGAACAACTTGCCTCCAGAAATTGTGGATGCTCCAACACTGGAGGTTTTTAGGAAGAGACTGGACAGCCCTTTGACTGAAATGGTATAAGGGGCAGTGGCGGCTAACCTTTTTGGGCTCCTGTGCCAAAAATTGTGCGTGCGCTTGCACACTTGCACTTGCGTGCCAGCACTCAGAAGGCAATGCAGCCCCCCCCCACGCTCCCTACCCACCCACCCCTGCCGCCCCCTTACCTGCACTGCGCCTCACAGCTGATTTTTGGCTGGTTTGAGGCCTTTTTTGGCCTCCCGAAAGCTTGAGGAAGCCTTCTGCAGGCTTTGCAGGGCGAAAACTAGCCCCTGTTTTTTTTAGAAAAACAGGAAGTGACGACATGGGGCTAGTTTTCGGCCTGCAAAGCCTGTAGAAGCCTGCAGAAGCCTTCCTCAAGCCTTTGGGAAGCCGAAAAAGGCCTCAAACCAGCCAAAAAACAGCTGTGAGGCACACACATGCCCAGTGAAGTGAGTTTGCCTGCAGCTCGTGTGCCGGCACAAATGGCTCTGCCATAGGTTTGCCATCACAGCTATAGGGTCTCCTGCTTGAGCAGAGGGGGTTGGACTAAAAGACCTCCAAGGTCCCTTCCACCTCTGTTATTCTCTCCAAGGTCTTCTTAGCAATTCAACATTAGAATAACTCCCATTCTCTCTCTTGATGGGATCCAGGACTTTCTCATCACTGGACGTGGAACCTCAGGGTGGAGGAGAAAGGGATGGCAAGCTCAGAGAAAGCTTTTCTGAAGAGCCAGACTGCTGGAGAACGGGAAACAGGCAAGAAGCCGGACCGGAGAACCCCCATCTGTGACAAAAACATCCAAGACGCTTCCCTTGGGGATGAAAAGAAGGATCTTGGAGACAAGGTAAAAGAGAACCAACCGCTTCCCATCCAGTCCCAGCCAGGTGTATGCTGGCCTTGCCCAGAGGGCACCTTTGTCAAGCTGATCCTCAAGGCCGGGACAGGTTTAGATAAACCGAAGGAAGGGTCCTTCTGCCAAGTCTTCATCGAGGCCAGTCATGAAGGGCCCTTGAGCTACCCGTCCTCCAGGTGGGCCGAAGTGGAGCTGGGCGGGGGCGACGCCGAATGGGACGGTGTGGTGGACCGTGGTTTGGAAACCATGCTGGCAGGGGAGCGGGCTGAGCTGAGGTTGTCAGAGGGCGGCACCATCACTGTCCAGTTGGCGAGCTTCACGGAGGCCAAAGACTCCTGGGAGATGAGCGCAAGCGAGAAGTGGGACTTGGTCCTCAGCAATAAAGAGCGCGGCAGTGAGCTTTACAGGGCGGGAGCCATTGCCGCGGCTGCCAGGCGCTACGCTCGGGCCTTACGCTTGCTCGTGGTGGCTGCTCCTCCCCCGGATTATGACCAGATCAAGGCCGAGCTTCACACCAACTTGGCCGCCTGTCAGCTACGGTTGCACCAGCCGGCCAACGCCGCTCAAAACTGCTCCAAGACTCTTATGCTCCAGCCGGCCAACCCCAAGGCTTTGTTTCGACGCGGCTTGGCCTACGATGCAATGAACGACTTGGAGGGGGCAGCGCAAGACCTCAAAGGAGTTTTGCAAGTGGAGCCAGGAAACCGAGCAGCTCGCCGGGAATTAGACAGGGTTACCGAGAGGATCCGAGCCCGGGATGCTAGACTGGCTCAAGCCATGCAGAAAATGTTTGCTTGAATAAAACCATTTTGACCATGTCAGCATCAAGGTGGGGTGGGGCGGTGGGGCTGCATTTTCGTTGTGATTAGGTGAGCAACAGGAAAGAGGATCTGGTGCTTGACACTATGAGCCGTGAGGGTGCAGTGGTTGGAAATGCAACATTGCAGGCTAACTCTGCTGACTGCCAGGAGTTCGATCCTGACCTGCTCAAGGTGGACGCAGCTTTCCATCCTTCTGAGGTCGGTAAAATGAGGACCCAGATTGTTTGGGGCAATATGCCTGACTCTGTAAATCCATCAGAGAAGGCTGTAAAGCACTACGAAGTGGTATATATGTCTTAAGTGCTGTTGCTATGAAGTTTAATGGCTGGGCAAGATGATACTTTGGTGTTTTTGCCCCAAATCGAACACGGTTTGCTTTTATCACTCTGATTTCCTTACCTACAGAAAAAAATAAGACTGGATACAGGTAGTCCTTGACTTATGACCACAACGGAGCCCAATATTTATGTCGCTAAGTGAAACATAAGTAAGTTTTACCCCACTTTACGACATTTGTTGCCAAGTGAATCATTGCAATTCTTACTGACACGGTTGTTAAGCGAATCTGCCTTCTCTATTGATTTTGGCCGCAAAAGCTGATCACTTGACCCCAAGATAATGCAGCTGTCATAACCATGAAGCAGTTGCCGAGCACCTGAATTTTGATCAGGTGACCATGGGGATGCCCGCAACGGTTGTAAGTGTGAGAAACAGTCATCTCTTTTTTTCACTGGTGTTATAACTTTGGACGGTCACTAAATGAAATGTTACAAGTCGAAAACTACCTGTATGTCACAGGATATCACACACAGGCTTGCTACATCAGTATGAAAATTGGCCCTTGGCGTTCCAGTTCCTCTCATTTTATTTATTTATTTATTTTTAAATTTATCAACTTTATTGAATACAAAAAATTAAAATATACAAATATACAGACTCAAAAAACAAAGATTCATACAGACAAATGTTACCATAATCTCTGGTAAAACTAAACTTTCCTTTAATACATTTGACAGTGAGTTAAATATTTCCTAAATTATAACATGTGGCAGTTATTTCTTACTTCCTATGGGTTCTCTGTTATTTATGTTCTATCAAACATAATGTTCTGTTGTTAATATTTGTTGTTGGATTATACTTATTTATTTTTACCAATGAATTCCTTCTATTGATTGTTTAAAGTACGAGAGAGTATAAGACTGACATTAACAATTCCTGTTTATTATTGTATCTTAATCTGTTTTATAAGTTTATTTTCCCCCCTTGATTCCCATTTTCATTTTTTTTTACATTCTAGTCAATCATACCACTTATTCCAGGTCGAGTAAAATTCCGCCTCCTCTTTTCCTTTTAATTTTAGTGTGAGTTTTTCCATTTCTGCACATCCACAAATTTTTTGAATAATAAATTGTATTGGTGGTAAATTAGGCGATTTCCAAAATTGAGCCAGTGAGATACGTGCCGCTGTTAGGATATGGCTAATCAAATATTTTACTTTGGAGGGATAACCTTCCTTAATGCTACCCAGAAGATACAATCTAGGTTCCCACTCCAATTCACCCTGGACAATTTCTTCTAACCAAGTTTTGATTCTAATCCAAAAAATTTTGACCACTGGGCATGTCCACCAGAGATGGAAGTAGGTACCATGGTTCCCTTTGCATTTCCAACAAGTTGGATTGGATGTTGGATATATTTTTGCTAATCTGGAGGGTGCTAGATGCCATCTATATATCATTTTATATACGTTCTCTTTATAAGACACAGATTTAGTTATTTTAAGATTTCTCTGCCAGATTTCTTCCCAGTCTTCTAAGTCTATATTATGGCCGAAATTTCTTGCCCACGCTATCATTGGTCCTTTCACAATTTCCTCTGCTAATTCATATTCCAATAGATAATTATATAATTTAGATATCATATTTTTGTCTGGGCCCAAAACTATCTTATCAAATTTAGCACTCTTTGATTCTAGTCCAAATTCTTTTAAATCTTTCTCATATCTTATTGCTATTTGGAAATAGGACCAACGATCAATCATTATTTTTTGGGTCGATTTGAGCTTTCCTTCTTTGTCTAAAATTTGGTAATATTTGAGCTTTTTACTGATGTCCATTGTATTAGGGTGGAACATTGCCTCCATTGTTGACAACCATAACGGAACTTTAATATAATGATTTTTCCTAATATCAGACCAGGGTTTTATCAAAGATTTGCATAGAGTATGTCTCTGGAAGTATGAGTGACTTTTACTACCCGGGTTCCACAAAAAGGCATGCCACCCTATTTGTAAGTCATATCCTTCTAATGTTAGAATTCTTTTGTTATCCAATTTAATCCAATCCTTTATCTACGTTAATATTGCTGCTTTATAATAGGTCTCCCAGACAGGGAGACCAAAGCTGCCTCTGCTTTTATTATTTTGTAAATAAATTTTCTTAATTCTTGATTTCTTGCCTGCCCATATGAATTTCATAGTAATTTTATCCAATTCTTTGAAAAATGATTTATCCAATAATATAGGAATCGTTTGGAATAAATAAAGCAGTTTGGGTAGAAGATTCATTTTAATTGTGGCAATTCTGCCTAATAAAGAAATCTGCATTTTGCTCCATATCCCCAAATCTCTTTCTACTGTGATGGAGCAAAGTCAAAATCTCCCACCCTTCTTGCTATTATTATTATTATAGTTTTTTCCAGTTCTCTCTTTGCTCTTTTAAGGCTTTCACATGCCCAGTGATCGCTTTAAATCCATAACATATCCCTTTTTGGCTGTTTCTAAGCAACCATCTCCTAAGAGACTGCAGAATTTGGGGATGGTAAGCCAGTGGAGGGGAAGGAGGTGGGAAACAGTTGACCGGGGTGAGAGAAAGGATATTGAACCTTCCGCTTGTAAACACAATTACATCGGATGCCGGGGAATCAATCAAAAGTCTTTATTAACAGAGATTCTGTAACCATGTCACTTGCAAACAGAGATAAGAGTATAGAGTCCAACATCCAGAGGAGTGGTGGAGGGGGGGAAAGGGGAATGAATGAGAAGTTCTTATGACCACATGAGATTTGGCACAGATTGGAGATGACAGGAGGCCTTAAAAATACAAAATAATGCCAACTTTTTCTGTATTGAAGCCTCCCCAATGCCTGAAGTGCACCATTAAACCAGCCAACCAATTTTGGCCGATGGCAACTTAGAAACGATCAACTTATCAGCCAGAATGAGGCGTGGTGTCAAAGTCTCAATTGTCTCATGTCCATTTGTTAAATCAAGGGAGCTCTTTCTGTAAATTGTTCTCCCCTGTTTATATCAAACTATTTGCATGTAATAAACCAGCACCTCAAAAGGAACAGTATTGGTCTCGTCTTCTGTGCTAATTTACTACCTGCGGGGGGGTCATTCATAGAAAAAGAAAGTATTCAAAAATATCCTACATTCACTTCCAGACAGAAATAAGGTAAGATTCTGCCACCATTTCTAATGGCGTCATATAGAACGTCTTCAAGAATCAATTTGCATGTCCCAAAAGTGGTGGATTACAGACCATTGTTTGATTACAGACTGTAGATGTGGGTTGCAATTTTGAGTATTTTTTTTCCCAAATCTTCCCTGAAAAATTAGTTGGTAGCAATAGCCGGAATAGCTCATTCCTTCTCTTGGCTTACTACAGGGAATCCTCACATTATGACAGTAATAGACCCTACTCATCATGGCCACAAAGCAGATCGGTCACCCGACCAACCCAATTTTATGAACTTTTTTTGGTAAGCCATAAGTTGAGGACTATCTGTATTAGGCTGTTCTGTGGATCACTTTTTTTTTTTTTTAAAGTAAGCCTGAGGTAGGTTAGGGTAATAGATGATCAGACAAGTAAGTGTGGCAAGCCAAATAAGGCTCTAAATTTTGTCTGAATCCAGTTGTCTAATGTGCTACCTTAGTGCTACTTGATGGTTAAGATTTAAAGCCGGGGAACAAAAAATATATTATTCCCACTTCTTTTGATCTGTAAGAGTGTAGTCCATCCTATTGTCTCACCACCATGTTCAGGCTAGACTTTACTCTTTTATTTAGTAATATGATGCTGTAATAGCATCTTCTCTGGAACCCTTTGCCGGATTTTCTTCTAGGTTGGACCTTACCTGGTCCTGGAATTGGACCCCTCCTCCATTGACGGACACTTGGATCTTTTTGCTCCATCTTTCCTCCTCCTGTTACTTTTCATCTCCTCACCCCTTCTGTCTTCTCAATTGGCTAGATCTTGCTATGTTTTCTGACACTATTATGCTGGCTACTATCGAAGCATTGATACTATCCAGGAATTGCCTAGCAGTTCTTCTCACGCCCTTTGACCCATCTTGCTTGCTTTCATGGTTGGAAGTTTACTGTAATATGCCTTGCCTCATTGACCCTGGATATCAGCCAGTAGCCAAAGAGTTGGCTCGTTGAGTAGAAGTCACCGAAAGGCGACAAAAATCTCTAAGCCCCTCTTGTTAAGAAGATATTAAGATAATGTTAAAACATGGATTGAAGAGCTTGGAGCCAGATGGGAAGAAATCAAACTTAAGTACAGAGGTTTTTTTTTTAAAAAAAATAATAACTTTCACAGTCTTCTCCAAGGAAGAAATGTTAGAATGGCGGTGCAAAATGAAAGGTATAAAAAGAAGGATGCTTAAGCCCTGAAAAATAGAACTTAAAAAAAAACAAAAAAAAACAGGCTGTGGATTATACCTTGCATGCAACATCGCTAAACAGCGTATGAAAATATATGCCCTCCCTAGTTACAGATGGTGATTTGTTTCCCTTGGCTTGAAAGCAACAGTTTCCTTTCTCGCCTCAGATAAAACGGGATAAAGACAGCCAATCGGGCTCTCTGAATACTGGGTGCCTCTAGCTATTGCAAAAAATGGAGGGAGGGAAGCAGCCGATGGAAAGAACGGTGGGGGCACAAGAGACAGGGCTTTAACCAGGACTGCACTGGCGTCCCGGTCCACACAAGGGCGGCACTAGGCATGCAAACACAGCGGGAGGAAGATGGTTATTTCTTGGTCACAGAAGGCGAAGCCTACTCCTCAGGAAGGAAGGAAGCAAGCAACGTATTCTGGGAAAGGAACGGGCGGAGGACAAGTAATTTCGCTAGGAGCCTTAGCTTATGGAGCATGTCTGAATGGCGTCACCTGGAAGTCATTTTGCTGAGTCGGTACGGCTAGCAAGGCCAACAACAGCCAAGGACGATGGGAGTGGGCGGAGAAGGGTTGCCAAGCATTCCGAGTGTCGTCGGCAAGGGAGAAGACAGGGGAGAAGGAGGGGAAGTAGTTGCCAAGGACCATCCCCTGGGTGTGTGTGTGGGGGGAGTGGCTATTGCCAGGGCGGTTGTGACCAGTTGCCAGGGTGCAGGAGTAGGCCGAAGAGAGGCGCTTAGTCGCTAGGGGTCCCAGTCGTTGTCATGATGCTGAGCGGCAATGATGATCACCACGGTAAGGATGGTGCACAGGACCATGGCGGCGATGCCCACTGCCAGGCTGATGAAGGAGAAGTTGCGGGCCTCCCGGGAGGCAATTTCGGCCGATACGATGTCGCCGCGGGCAACTGCAGTCCGCACCTGACGGGAGAGAACAAAGAGTGCGGGTACAGGAGGAGAACATAGGCGCTGCAGCTGCAAAGCACGTGGAGCACATGGCACGATACAGGCCTCCCCGTTCAGTGTTCTGTTAGCACGCTCTTCGACAAAGGGGAAAAGCTGGAGTGTAAGGGATGAAAGAATCGTTTATAGACTGCAGGGGTGAGGGAGAAAATGGCTCTTCTATGCCTTCCTCTTAAGCAGAGGTCTCCAAACCTGGCAACTTTAAGACTTGTGGACTTCAACTTCCAGAATTCTCCAGCCAGCTATGCTGGACCTCTTGGTCAAAAGCTCCCTAATGAGTTTTCAGGATCAAGAAAAGACCATAAATCAAGGGTCTTCAAACTTGGTAAGTTTAAGACTTGTGGACCTCAATTCCCAGAATTCCTGAGCTAACATGACCGGAGGAGGAATTCTGGGAGTTGAAGTCCACCAGTCTTGCCAAGTTTAGGGATCCCTGCTCTTAAGCGTCAATCCCCCCTCCTTACTTACAGAAATTAATTTGTTTTATTTTACTTATTGTTTATTTTTATAAGTAACTCAAGGCAGCAAACACGCCCTATACTCCTTCCTCCTCCTATTTTCCCCACACAACAACAAACCTATGAGGTGGGTTGGGCTGAGAGAGGATGACGGGGCCCAAAGTCACCCAGCTGGCTTTCACGCCTAAATAACAGGACTAGAACTCACAATTTCCCGGTTCTAGTCCCGATGCCTTAACCCACTAGAGAGCAAACTGGTCTGTTAATCTCAATTAGTCACATGAATGAATCTTCTACTCCGGAAATTCTTGCTGCTGTTTTAGTTTCCCTTATGGAAGCTTGTGAGGGAAGAGGACAGACAGTTTCCTGACTATTTAGCTACTGGACATACGTTCCTCTTTTCTTCACTTTAGCAGCATACAGGTAGCCCTCGATTTATGACCCCAACCGAGCCCAAAATTTGTGTCACTAAGTGAGACAGTTATGAAGGGAGTTTTGTCCCCATTTTATGACCTTCCTTGCCACAGTTGTTAAGTGAATCTTGCAGCTTGAGAGACTTTTAAGAAGAGATTGGACTGCCATTTGTCAGAAATGGTGTAGGGTCTCCCGCTTGGGCAGGGGGTTGGACTAGATGACCTACAAAGTCCCTTCCGACTCTGATTATCTGTTATCTGTGAGGGGAATGCAACACTTCAGATGGAGGTGGGCACAATATGGCCTTCCCCTGTGACAAAATGGTTGCCTGGCTCCTCAGAAACCTGGATTATTTTCAGAACGAAGTCGCTTGACTCCACAAAATGTGTACAGTACTGTACATGTGTGGGAGGTGAGGACTGCCAGCCAGGCGTGAACAGGGAGTGCACGCGGCATATGTTCAATCAATTTCCTTTTTCTGTGGTGCACATTCTTGCCATTTCATGACGTTTCTAGATCTGGAAAGGGGGCTCCCTACTCCAGAAGGATTTCCTTCAACACTTTGGTACTTTAAAGGTGCTTGGCAACAAAGATGCTTGGGATTCCAGTGAAGCTGCAGTACAGTATTATTTAGGTTGTAGTCCTGCTCACTAACCACCATCACAGGCAGCTACGGGACCAAAACCTCCCTCCAGATCAGTGTTTCTCAACCTTAGCCACATTATGAGGCGTGGACTTCAACTCCCAGAATTCCCTAGTCAGTACGCTGGCTGAGGGATTCTGGGAGCTGAAGTCCATGCATCATAATGTGGCTAAGGTTGAAAAACAGCAGTCCAGATACTTGCAATGTAGAACATTCTGTAAAGCAGCAGTGAGAAACCTGATCAAAGTCATATCTGGTTTCCATCCCTCTTTTTAGGTCACCTAGAGCAGTGATCCCCAACCTTTTTTACGCGCCGCGCCAGCGGTACTGGCATCAGCTGGGCGCCGCGCCAGATACTTGCAATGTAGAACATTCTGTAAAGCAGCAGTGAGAAACCTGATCAAAGTCATATCTGGTTTCCATCCCTCTTTTTGGGGTCACCTAGAGCTTGTGGTGGCTGTAGGTGGCTAAGTAGGTAGTTAAGTAAGTAGGCTAAGTAAGTAGGTGGCTCAGTGGCTAAGATGCTGAGCTTGTCGATCAGAAAGGTCAGCAGTTCGGCAGTTCAAATCCCATTACTTCTCCCAGCTTCTGTCAACCTAGCAGTTCAAAATCATGTAAAAAATGCAAGTAACAAAATAGGGACCACTTTGGTGGGAAGGTAACAGCATTCCGTGCACCTTCGGCGTTTAGTCATGCCGGCCACATGACCATGGAGACGGCTTCGGATAGCGCTGGCTCTTTGGCTTTGTAACGGAGATGAGCACCGCCCCCTAGAGCCAGTAACGACTAGCACATATGTGCAAGAGGAACCTTTATCTTTAGAACAGGGGTCGCCAACCTTTTGGACCTCAGGAACCACCAAACTCATAATTTTAAATCTCAGGGACCACTAACCGGTTCTGTGGGCATGACCTAATTTGTGGGTGTGGCTTGGTTGGGCATGGCTTGTATGTAAATATAAAAATATTGATATTTTTTTTTTATAAAAAAGAGCAACTTTTAACCTAAATCAGACAAAGCAGGCAGGCAGATTGAGTTGCTCACAGAATCACGGATTTATTCCGATATCTATCTATCTGCCATCGGCTAGCTCAGTCTGTTACATAAAATTTGCTTGGAAGCAAACTCACAAAATTAACTCACAACACACCATGTATGTAAATATTGAATTTTTTATATAAAAAAGAGCCATTTTTACTCCAAAGCAGGCAAAGCAGGCAGGCAGATTGAGTTGCTCACAAAATCATTCGGTGATCTATCTGCCATCAACTAGCTCAGTCTGTCACATAAAATTTGCTTGCCGTGAGTCTGCACTGAATAATAGAACCTCCAGTCCTAAGGGAGACTCGGCTGTGCTTAAAAGCAGAGCTGAAGACCTAAAGACTAGCTAGAAAGCAAGAAATCCGACTATTTCCTGCTTCCTAGCTAATCTAAATCTCACAGCTGATGGTTGGAAAAATAGCAATTTAGTAGGCAGGTAAGGAGGGAGTGGGCGGGGAGAGTTCTGGCGGTCCATGTGGGTGGCACAGCCTTGTGTTTCTGCACAGCCTGGATTAATTGCTTTGAGGAGGAGTTCCGGG